>NC_064232.1:2815026-3120307 GCF_023101765.2 Spodoptera frugiperda | reverse complement strand
TTTTATAATCTATCCAGCATGTAGACAAATTCTTTCGGGACCGACGAACCTGTTGGCTTACAACCATATCAATGAGGAGTAGCTCCTTAGTTCCACGAGACCCCTTCCTACATCCATTTTGAGATACAGACATAATGGAATGTTTTTCAATATGTTTTGTTATTTTTGTTCTCAAAATAGATGTAAGAAGTTTATAGACCGTTGGTAAACATGTTATTGGTCTATAATTTTTGGGTTCAGTGGAACTACCTGATTTATGGAGTAGATGGGTAACGCCTGTTGTTAGAAATTGGGGCAACGATCCAGCTTCTAAAACTGCCTGAAATTGCGATGCTAAGCGAGCGTGTGAACTGGTGAACCATTTGAGCCAGAAGTTGTGCAGCCCGTCTGGTCCCGGTGATTTCCAATTTGGGACCGAACAGGCTGCACTGCTCACATCAGAGGAGGTGATTATCACCTCCTCCATCTCTGGCACAGTTTCACACCTTCGCTCAACATCACAGATCCAGTCATCCTCTGTGTGGCTGACAGGCACCGACCAGATGTTGCGCCAAAATGTGTTAGTGGCTTCATCATCCGGTCGCCGCCCATCAGTCACATCTTGGTTGGATCGTTCCCAATTTCTATATACCCATCTCTGATCTCTTTGGAACATGCGATTCTGAGTATATCGCTCTACTCGTTTTTTGTACCGCCTGATACGATTTGCCCATGCGTAGATTTTCTGCTTCAGGAAGTCGATGCGCTCTGTAACACGTGACATGTATTCATGAGGACTGGTTTCAGTCCCCACAAATGCACGTCTTACAAAGCGCATCACTCTAGGACGAGTATTGCCATCCCTGAAGCAGGATAGTTTGCCGATAAGCACCCTGGCCTCACTGATACGACGTTCAATCCTGCACTGCCAGGCTGGTACTGCTGGTTTTGGTCGGACTGCTGCGTCAAGATTCGAGAATCTGACGTTAGCCACTCGACAAGCTGCTACCGCCCCACAGTACAGGATCGAGTGTGTATCATAGAGGTTTTCGCTACTTTCAAAATATGTTTTAAGTAGCGAATCCAGAGCGCTTACCAGCGCCCTATTTCTTCCACACATGGGCAAACGTGGCAGTTTTGGTTTTAAAGGAGCAAATCTATACTCACGAATTGCATCCTCCAAAGCACTCCTCAGTCGTTCATTGCACTGAGTACTTACTTGTTCAACCCTGTCGTCCTCCACACCAGCGGCAGGAGTGGTCGGTTGGTGGTTATTTTTTATTATTATTAGATTTTTTAGATACATATTTTGAATTAGAAACGATATAAAAAATAGGACATTGACATTGGAAGGACACAAAATGACATAAATATACAAATAGAAAATAAAAGAGATAAAATGGCATAGAAAGGACATAAAAATAAAACGCCCGCATTGCTGTTGCGGGGTGGACTAATGGTAGAGGGCGTGTAGTAAGGCAGCTACTCGAAATCGCAACCTAATTCGATAAACAGTTTAAAAATTATTCTTAGTTTTTAAATTACCCGGTCTCATAGACATATAGGTCACCAATGGCGGGTTAAGTCGTGTGTCGACAGCAGAGTAAAATATACTTGTTCCTTACTTTGCTCTTCTCGCGGGTGAAGAGTTAACCTAAGGTACACATAAATGCACGGACACTGCACGGCAGTTTTTTTGCTATGGAAGAAATATAAAAAGGCTGCAAGTGCACTGCCGGCGGGTGGACCACCTGCTTGCAGCTGTTTTGTTTTGACGTATGAAATATATTATACGACATAAGATTTAACGTTCAAAGTTTAAATGACAAGTTAATTACTTTGACACAGGCTGAGAAGAGTCGAGGTGGTAACAAATACATACTTTAAGTTAAGTTTCAAGAAGACAGTTTTTTTTTTATTTACATTTAATGGGTCGACGTTTGGCCGCTATCTCACCTGATGGTAAGTGATGATGCGGCCTACGGTGGAGCACGTCTGCCCATAAGCAACCTATTCACTCGGGCTTTGAAGACACCCAGGTTATACCCATCAGGAAACACAGACTCCGGCAAGGAGTAATTTTTATTTCAAGTGATAATAAAAATTACTAAAACAATATTACTCTTCATAAACTAAAAGGCAGATTATAGCACGAGGTCAAAGGGGCAGACATTGACGTATAAATTATAGTTTCAAAATTCAATTAAGCATGAACCCTTTATCGAACCCGGGATATCTTAATGAAATCTATACCGATGGAATATTTGACCCTATTAGTTTATAATTTGATAATATTATATCATCATGCCTTTTAACACCGATGGGGTAGGTAGAGGTGCACATTATGGCACGTAAAAAAAAAAAAAAAAAAAACGTAACGCCACTGTACTATGTACGTACATCCACTTTTTAACATTCGGTTCAAAACCAACCAACAGCACTTATACCAATGTGACATTTTCCGAGTTATATGTCCCTACTTGCTAAGCATATTTAGACACCATTAACTAACGGGGAAGGAAAACATCATCTAAATGGTATCTTAATAATCATAATCACATAAAATACATTTAACGGTTTTTTTATGAAACACGCCGGTAATCGAGCAAACGTATTACCTGATGGTAAGCAATCGCCGCCGCCCATGGACACTTGAAACACCAGAGGCGTTACAAGTGCGTTGCCGGCTTTTTGGGAGTTAGGAATTTAAGGGTTGTTGTTAGGGAATCGGGGATTGGGAAGATTGGGAAGGGGGAATTGGGCCTCCGGTAACCTCACTCACACAACGAAACACAACGCAAACGTTGTTTCACGTCGGTTTTCTGTGAGGCCGTGGTATCACTCCGGTCGAGCCGGCCCATTCGTGCCGAAGCATGGCTCTCCCACATTTAATGGTGTTTAAATAATCTTAAAGTAGAAAGTACATATAACTCAGAAAAAGTTACATTGGTACTTGCCGTTTGTAAGTTGCAACTTCGCCTTTTCATGCATTAGAAGCGGGCGTCTTAAACCTCCGTGTCACAAGATAAATACGGTAGTTCACTACTAGTCAAATTCAATACTTTTATCGAAATGTCAAAAACGATACTTTTCTATTAATTTGTAAGAGATCGCAACTTAAGACGTCATAATTTTTTACGTCAAATAGCATACTTACTTCTCAAAAAATGCCAAAAAAATATATCTTGATATTAATGAATGAAAGTACGATTATTTTGGGACATTATATTGTATTGAAAAGTCAAAATAATTTATTTTTGACCTAGGAAACTATCCAATTGCGTACCGCACAGAAATCGAATCACCTTTAGAATAACCAGTTCCCAGAATCATACTGCCTACATTATTATTTAAAGAATAGACTAGGCAGCTAATGAAATGGCTTAAACTAGTTGACTGCAAAATCCATACAAAATAAGTACCTAGGTATACCTCTCCCTACCCCTTTAGAGATTACCAACCATATCTATTGCAAATCCCTCATCTGTAACGGATGTCTATGGCCAATTAGCCACAGATAAACAATGATATTCACTGACTCAAGTACTACATGTCAAGCAAAACAAAACCAGTTTAAGCTGACCTATGAATATACGGGATGATTATACAAAGCGAGATCATGATAACCTGGTTTAGTGGTCTATTACTAAATAGACGGCTAAGACTAAACCAGTATCCACAGATGGGGCCCAGTAGGGCTGATGCTTAATCCGGAGCTGCGGACTACCTAGCGGGTTTACCGGGGCTCCGGCTCGACAAGCAGGAGTAGGAACGGGGTGGCTTTTAGTCAGTAAGAGTCTGACACCTCTCGCTTTGCCCTGGCGAGAGAAGTCATTGGATGATTTTCCCCCCAGAAAAAAAAGACTAAACCAGTATAAATTGATCGTTGAATGTATGGAGAGATCATACAAAGCGAGATTATCATAAACTGGACTATGTTAAGAACATTATGTTAAGCCTGAATTTTTATATCTTTACAATTGCTGTGCCCAAACTGGGTCCATAATTGTTACTTTTACCTTTAAGAACATCTATGTACATACATTGTGGAAAGCAAATAAATGAATATGAAATATGAAACATGGCTAAATAATATCAAGCCATACAAACCAGTATAAACTGGCCTTTGAATGTACGGAAATATCATACAACGCGAGGTCATAGTAAACTGGTTAATTATAGCTCGTGGGTTGTTCACAGTAGTGGAGTTGATTTCAATTGATTTGAGTTACTGAAGCAACAAATGTTATAAGTTGAGCTATGTAATATTGTGGCTTTTGTTCAGAGAAAGGGTAGCCAGAGGTGCACATTATGGCAGGCAATGTACAATGTACATCTTTTTTTTATGGGGAAAAATCATCCAATTACTTATCTCGCCTTGGGCGAGGCGAGACTGAGTGTCAGACTCTTACAGACTAAAAACCACCCCGTTCCTACTCCTGTTTTTCGAACCGGAGCCCCGGTAAACCCGCTAGGTAGTCCGCAGCTCCGGATCAGGCATCAGCCCTACTGGGCCCCATCTGTGGTGGTCTGATGGCTCTTAGAAGCGCGCTTGACATCCGTCAAACTTTGCAAGCGCGAGAGAGTTTAAAATAAGAGTTGAAGTCAAATAATATTCTATTTCTGGTAATTCATGCTAAATACGCTTCAGCGTTTGATAGTTTATGAATTCGCACGTGTTATTGGCAAAATTGTCTTTTCCGTAAACGTCATTAAATAAGAGTTGATGATTGAGTGTTATTGTTTACGACTTCGTTTGAAAAGAAGTTATTGTCTGAAATGGATATTATACCGGTGAGTACCTAGAGATAACATCTTATATGAGCTATTTCTACAAAGTTGTACATTTTCCTTCGGTAAACCCTCATTCAAGGATACTTATTTATATTACAGAAAACAAAGAAGGTTATGAGAAAGGATTAGGTTTCCCTACTCGTGGATTTAATAAAAAGCCACCCAATAATAATAGGATTGGGTGGAGGAATTGTGGATGTAGCTTAAATTAAAATGGGACAATTAAAAAAAAAGCAACTCGTAAGAGAGCTGCCAATATAAGGATGAACAACACACACACACAACTTCACGCCTTTTATCCCCGAAGGGGTAGGCAGAGGTGCACATTACGGCACGTAATGCCGCTATACAATGTACACCCACTTTTCACCATTTTGTGTTAAAGTCCCATGTAATAGGGGATGAGCCTATTGCCATATACTGGACACAATTCCGGACTCCGTACTACTACTGAGATTTTCGAAAAACCGAAAACTGCCCAATAATACTTTGCAAGACCCGGGAATCGAACCCGAGACCCCTTGTCCGGCAGTCGCACTTGCGACCACTCCACCAACGAGGCAGCCAAAAGGATGAACAATTTAAAGGTAAGATTATATTATTATTAATTACTAGCTGTACTCTGCTGCTTAGTAGCTGAGCTGAGTAGAGAGAGTACTCTCTGCACTACATCCATGAATCCCACTCTTATGTCTGTCCATCCAAATACACTAGGCCACACTCCATGTAAAACAACTGCTTCTGGTTAGACAGGAAGCTGACTCCAACATAGTTGGGAAAAGGCTCGGCAGATCATGATCACCCAAATTAATAATAATGTGTTTGACGAAAATCTTGTGAAAGCTGAAAAAGATAAAGCCAGTAAATATCTTGATTTAGCTCATAAGGTTGTCGACATGTGGGATGTAGATTCAGCAATCATTGTGCCGATAGTCGTATCTGCCAATGGCCTTATAGCCAAGAGCCTCGACCAACACCTGAGTAGGCTAACGTTAGACGGTTGGATCAAGAGCCTGATGCAGAAGGCAGTACTTCTGGACACGGCGCGTATTGTCCGGAAATTCCTCTCTCTTGAGCCCTGACCACCGGTAGCTTGGATTTATCCCGTTACTGGTGGGCTACTGCTTTTTATATTTTTAAATGTTTTTTTTTTCTTTTTAATTTAATATTTAAAAATGTAATAAGGAAGTATAATAAATAAATAAGTGGAATGTGTTTTATTAAGAATGAAGTCTGTATATACGATGAGTTATGCATGATTGTAAGCAAAATCCTGATTCATCTGTGCCTGATTCGTATGGTCAAAACCGCATATGAATCATAAAATAATGCTCTTGTTGCGTTGTAATTTTCTTTTTCTAGTCTTATTTTTAAATTAACTTAGCTATAAATGTTATAGCTATAATTTAAAAACGTTTTTTTCGAGGAATGTAATTAATATGAGTCTGAAATTGCTAATCCGCCCTGAGCAAGCGTGATGATGAATGCTCGTGAATTCTCTGTGCGAAAGTACTCGAAAATGGTATGCTAAAAAGAAATGAAAAGAACGTGAAATTAAAATAAATACAGAGCTCATTTACATACAATTTTCAATTGTTCAACAGATTCATCTGTAACAATTTCTGATTCATCTGGGCAGAAAATATTCGAACGTCGATATCTCGAAAACTATTTTTTAAAAACGAGTCCCTCATTCGAATATACGTTATTTGGTATACCTATTTTCATATGAACACGTGTCACAGATCTTAAAGTGGAATTAAATTTTGGCCATATGAATCAGTCGAAGAATCAAATTTCGAAGAACTACCCTTAAGTCTTTGACTGCCAATAGAAAACTGTTGAAGGCAAATCCTCCGCTAAAGTCGGTCACCGGTGACCACCACGGCGTTTAAAGTGTTAAACTAGTCGAGTTCTTCGTCCAACAGTTACGTGAGTAAGCCGATAACATAATAATTAATTTAGTATGTCTCATGAAAGTTATAATAAAAGTAATACGGAATCAAAAATCCGAGTGAAAGTGAGATCGGCAATCCGATTGTTTCAATATTGCTGCCGAACAGTGGACGCAGTCAATCCGTCCGATGCGTGCGATGCGTACGATGCGGGCCTGTGGACGCTTGCTATTACATAACTCTGCTTTGGGGCGGTCGTGTGTGTTGAATTATAATTGTAGAATTATTAAAGCTTTTATGATGTTAATAAAGTAAATAAATTTGAATATAAAATGCCATTTTGTTTCGTAAACTTTTTCATTTTGAGTGAGATAAAAGGTTTTTCTGTGTACACGATTTTTACATATAGCATATTACGTCACACTTGTAATTCGGTAATGGGGTGAGCAGAGTTCATTGTTTTTGTGTATTACACTTTAAAAGTATTCTTTTCCAAATGTAGGACGACTAATTAGGGTCTCAAGTTGTGATAGTTAAGCTTGTAAAAAGTATAATTAGATTTTTCTTTGGAGAAATGTTTTTTTTTTTATTTTTTGTTGAAAGGAAAATCATCCAATGGCTTCTCCCGTTGTTTTTAGTTAATTAAATAAATTGGAAAATGATCGATATATCGCATACTCGAGATGCGCATCTTCCTTGTGCAGCAACTTTGCGGTGACACATCTTACACGCCCAACTACATAGCTTACTATCTGAGTACTCGGTCACATAGTTTCACAGCCTAGCTGTTACATCCTCGAATCATACCTACATAACACATCTCTGGTGGAAAAACTTAATAAGGGTTATTAACATAATAATTCTATTGTTATATAACTTAAGTATCCGAATTTCTTGCCTTTAATGAAGAAATAGTACTTAAGTATTTTAAGCACTAAAATCCCAAATCAGCACTTAACATTTTAGCTCTTTAACAAATTCAGCTAAATGTCAAAATGTCACCGTTTGACGTGGAACAATAGGAGTCAGTCTTTCCAAAATTGTTGGGTGGGTACAATAATTTAATTCAGCTGTTTTAATAATATTATTTACTCTTTAAGTGGTCTGTCAATTAAGTTGAAATTGTAGATCTTATTCATAATCATTAATCTTAATATTAAAAGAAATTTTCTGTGTGGATTCATTAACAACAGCCTGAAGCTGTTCCACTGCTAAACAAAAGCGTCTTCTTATTTGGAAAAGAAATAAACATTAACACATTAAACTTCATGTGGGGCAAAAGTGACCGGCGCTAGCGGAGGATTTTTTAAAGGTGGTTTTTAGTCAGTGAGAGTCTGACACTCCCTTTCAATTCAACCAAGGAGAGAGTAAATTAATTATTATGTTATCGGCTTACTCACGTAATGTTTTGACGAGGAACTCGACTAGTTTCAAGCCATGCTAGAGGCTCATATTCATGAGCAGCATTCCGCGGCACACGACGCGGCGATTGTCACGCTGCTACTGATCTACTAGTCGAGTTCCTTGTCAAAACATTACGTGAGTAAGCCGATAACATAATAATTAATTTAGTATGTCTCACGAAAGTTACAATAAAAGCAGAGAGTAATTTGATGATATTTCCCCCTTAAAAAAAAAACATGCAAACCAGCCCCCCCATATTTGAATAGCGAGTGCCTTAACCTCGCCGCTATCCGAGCACATTTTTTCATCAAAAAAGACCAAAATAAATATGTAAATTGGCATAATCAGATTTTGCTATCTAACAGATTTCTAAAATTCCTTCAAATTAAACATTTAAATAAACAACCTAATAATAAAAACTAAACCTAACTTAGACCTATAGGTATTACATTTTCAAAAAAATATCTAGATTTAAATACAACCATCTACGCATAACCCTGTCACTCTCCTATGTATGTATGTGACAACCAGTAAAGCGTGATTGGTCAAAAGGGCCCCGTCCAGTGAACTGACATGTGTCATGTTGTAACATGTCTCCAGGGGTAATTTCTACCCCGTAATTGAAAAGGGGTTGACTGTGACATTGGTTGCGTGGATGCGTAGATGGTTGTCCCGGTTTGGACATTTTTTTTACTCAGAATTTTTGTCATAGTAATCTGCAGTTTTGCATGTGCAAATACCTTTAACCCGCCACTGGTGACGTGTATTTGTCTTACATAGTCAGTGACCCTGGTCCCCTGCACAGTTATTTTGTGGTTTATGTATTATTTTTTATTTTTTATATATTTACTTTAGATTTTTTAGATACATATTTTGAATTAGAAACGATATAAAATAGGACATTGACATTGGAAGGACACAAAATGACATAAATATACAAATAGAAAATAAAAGAGATAAAATTTCATAGAAAGGACATAAAAATAAAACGCCCGCATTGCTGTTGCGGGGTGGACTAATGGTAGAGGGCGTGTAGTAAGGCAGCTACTCGAAATCGCAACCTAATTCGATAAACAGTTTAAAAATTATTCTTAGATTTAAATTACCCGGTCTCATAGACATATAGGTCACCAATGGCGGGTTAAGTCGTGTGTCGACAGCACAGTAAAATATACTTGTTTCTTACTTTGCTCTTCTCGCGGGTGAAGAATCAACTTAAGTTACACATAAATGCACGGACACTGCACGGCAGTTTTTTGCTATAGAAGAAATATAAAAAGGCTGCCAGCGCGTTGGCCACCTGCGGACCGCCTGCTTGCAGCTCTTTTGTTTTGAAGTTATAAAATGTATTATACGACATAAGATTTAACGTTCAAAGTTTAAATGACAAGTTACTGACTTTACATTTGACACAGGCTGAGAAGAGTCGAGGTGGTAACAAATACTTTAAGTTAAGTTTCAAGAAGACAGTTTTTTTTTTTTTACATTTAATGGGTCGACGTTTGGCCGCTATCTCACCTGATGGTAAGTGATGATGCGGCCTACGGTGGAGCACGTCTGCCCATAAGCAACCTATTCACTCGGGCTTTGAAGACACCCAGGTTATACCCATCAGGAAACACAGACTCCGGCAAGGAGTAATTTTTATTTCAAGTGATAATAAAAATTACTTAATCAATATTACTCTTCATAAACTAAAAGGCAGATAGAGGTCAAAAGGGCAGACATTGATATATAAATTATAGTTTCAAATTCAATTAAGAATGTACCCTTCATCGAACCCGGGATATCTTAATGAAATCTATACCGATGGAATATTTGACCCTATTAGTTTATAATTTGATAATATTATATCATCACGCCTTTTATCCCTGAAGAGGTAAGCAGACGTGCACATTATGGCACGTAATGCCACTGTACATACGTACAATGTACACTCACTCTTTACCATTCCATTTGAAACCAATCAACAGCAAGTACCAATGTTAATTTTTCTTTTCCCGCCTTGAGCGAAGCGAGAGAGAGTGTCAGACTCTTACTGACTAAAAACCACCCCGTTCCTTCTCCTGCTTTTCGAGCCGGAGCCCCGGTAAACCCGCTAGGTAGTCCGCAGCTCCAGACCAGGCATCTACCCTACTGGGCCCCATCTGTGGTGGTCTGATGGCTCTTTGAGGCGCGCGCGAAACATGACGCGCCGCACGCACGGGTCTGGTTCTGGTCGGGCGGCGAGCTACCCCTACTATACTGCCTACATTATTATTTAAAGAATAGACTAGACAGCTAATGAAATGGCTTAAACTAGTTGACTGCAAAATCCATACACAATAAGTACCTATAGGTACTGTGTATACAGCAAAGGGTTACCTTTAGGGATTACCAACCATGTCTAATGCAAATCCCTCATCTGTAACGGATGTCTATGGCCAATTAGCCACAGATAAACAATGATATTCAGTGACTCAAATACTGCATGTCAAGCTATTCAAAACCAGTTTAAGCTGACCTATGAATATACGGGAAGATTATACAAAGCGAGATCATGATAACCTGGTTTAGTGGTCTATAGACGGCTAATACTATTACTAAATAGACGGCTAAGACAGAACCAGTAAAAATTGACCGTTGAATGTATGAAGATCATACAAAGCGAGATTATCATAAACTGGACTATGTTAGCGAGATTATCATAAACTGGGTCCATAATTGTTACTTTTACCTTTAAGAACATCTAACATACATTGTGGAAAGCAAATAAATGAATATGAAATATGAAACATGGCTAAATAATATCAAGCCATACAAACCAGTATAAACTGGCCTTTGAATGTACGGAAATATCATACAACGCGAGGTCATAGTAAACTGGTTATTATAGCTGGCGGGTTGTTCACAGTAGTGGATGGAGTTGATTTCAATTGATTTGAGTTACTGAAGCAACAAATGTTATAAGTTGAGCTATGTAATATTGTGGCTTTTGTTCAGAGAAAGGGTAGCCAGAGGTGCACATTATGGCAGGCAATGTACAATGTACATCTTTTTTTTTTTAGGGGGAAAAATCATCCAATTTCTTATCTCGCCTTGGGCGAGGCGAGACTGAGTGTCAGACTCTTACTGACTAAAATCCACCCCGTTCCTACTCCTGTTTTTCGAACCGGAGCCCCGGTAAACCCGCTAGGTAGTCCGCAGCTCCGGATCAGGCATCAGCTCTACTGGGCCCCATCTGTGGTGGTCTGATGGCTCTTAGAAGTGCGCGCGGAACGCGACGCGCATTACGCACGGATCTGGTTCTGGTCGGGCGGCGAATCGGCGATGTAGTAAGGGGTGAATCTATGGCAATAGACTGCTGAATGGAATGCTGCTCATAAATATAAAGCCTAGCATGGCTTGAAACTAGTCGAGTTCCTCGTCAAACAGTTACGTGAGTAAGCCGATGACATAATAATTGATATAACTATCCATATTCAACCCTATGGCTTAGCCCCTCAATTACTCACACCTGCCAATATTCAACAAAAAGGTTTTAATTTACATCTCTACCATATGAGTACTATTCGTCCTTCGGGGTCTTAAAGGCCCAAAGGGGTCGAAAATACCCTAAAACTTTTTCAGACGATTGAATTGAATCGGACGATTAATGCCCGGTTCCTATATTTAACGAATCGTCGGGGTACGAACTATTATCCGTTTCTCGAGTACCGACTACGTATCGTAAATACCGTTCCACAATTTACATTTTTTACCTGCTTTCGACGAACATCCGTTGGTTAACGGATAAAACGGGGTGAATAGAAACTCAGGGGTGAATAGATTTTTTTTATTAGGATTATTAGTTTGTTTTCATGTTTTTGGTTTTAATAGAGCATTTTTGGTTTTAATAATGAATTAATAAAAAATATTAAAATTGTGTAAACAGTTCTAAATTACGTGAAAACACAACAAAATTTTGTTCCTATTCACCCCTGATTTGTTTCTATTCACCCCGTTTTACTGGAATACCGAGCCCTCTTCACTTCCAGGCGTGCGTTTCGTTATAAGCAACACAATTGAATGCATCTTACACTAGGAACGGAACGTAAGTTTCCCTATACATACTTATTATAATACTCTTTGCACTAACGCTTGACATCCGTCAAACTTTGCAAGCGCGAGCATTCAAATTCATTTCACAAGGGCTGTTTAAAATAAGAGTTGAAGTCAAATAATATTCTATTACTGGTAATTCATGCTAAATACGCTTCAGCGTTTGATAGTTTATGAATTCGCACGTGTTATTGGCAAAATTGTCTTTTCCGTAGGTAAAGCTCATTAAATAAGAGTTGAGGTGTTATTGTTTACGACTTCGTTTGAAAAGAAGTTATTGTCTGAAATGGATATTATACCGGTGAGTACCTAGAGATAACATCTTATATGAGCTATTTCTACAAAGTTATACATTTTCCTTCGGTAAACCCTCATTCAAGGATACTTATTTATATCACAGAAAACAAAGAAGGCTATGAACAAGGATTAGGTTTCCATACTCGTGGATTTAATACAAAGTCACCCAATAATAATAGGATTGGGTGGAGGAATTGTGGATGTAGCTAAATTAAAATGGGACAATTTAAAAAAAAGCAGCTCGTAAGAGAGCTGCCAATATAAGGATGAACAACACACACACACACAACTTCACGCCTTTTATCCCCGAAGGGGTAGGCAGAGGTGCACATTACGGCACGTAATGCCGCTATACTATGTACACCCACTTTTCACCATTTTGTGTTAAAGTCCCATGTAATAGGGGTGAGCCTATTGCCATATCCTGGACACAATTCCAGACTCCGTACTACTACCGAGAAATTTTCGAAAATCCGAAAAATGCCCAGTAATACTTTGCCCGACCCGGGAATCGAACCCGAGACTCCTTGTTCGGCAGTCGCACTTGCGACCACTCGACCAACGAGGCAGCCAAAAGGATGAACAATTTAAAGGTAATATTATATTATTATTAATTACTAGCTGTACTCTCTCTGTACTCTACATCCATGAATCCCACTCTTATGTCTGTCCATCCAAATACACTAGGCCAGGTGAGCAGTCACTCCATGTAAAACAACTGCTTCTGGTTAGACTGAAAGCTGATTCCAACATAGTTGGGAAAAAGCTCGGCAGATCATGATCACCCAAATTAATAATAATGTATTTGACGAAAATCTTGTGAAAGCTAAAAAAGATAAACTAAGTAAATATCTTGATTTAGCTCATAAGGTTGTCGACATGTGGGATGTAGATTCAGCAATCATTGTGCCGATAGTCGTATCTGCCAATGGCCTTATAGCCAAAAGCCTCGACCAACACCTGAGTAGGCTAACGTTAGATGGTTGGATCAAGAGCCTGATGCAGAAGGCAGTACTTCTGTACACGGCGCGTATTGTCCGGAAATTCCTCTCTCTTGAGCCCTGACCACCGGTAGCTTGGATTTATCCCGTTACTGGTGGGCTACTTTTATATTTTTAAATGTTTTTTTTTGTGACTTTTTAATTTAATATTTAAAAATATAATAAAAACCTATAATAAATAAATAAGTGGAATGTGTTTTATTTTATTGCAGACAGGTGGTGGCAAACACCTACTACCTAGCTCCTACTAGCACCTACTCCATCACTACCAAATGGAACATCAAACCCACTACATGTGGATCCCAAAACACTTGTCACTATCTCTAGGATTTCATCGGGTGGAATGTAATAATGTAATACTGTCAAATAAAACATAATTTACGTTCATTTACGTATTTCAATTAAGTTATTGAGAAGTAAAATGACTTAATATGTAATTTAGTAAAAGCATATGATGTTAGTGTCGTTTGCAAGCGAATGACCCCTAATATCTCCCTCCCTCCCCTCTTGCAAATGTCAGCCATTTTGGTATGGTGACATTTACCTAATATTTTTAGAAGGTTTAGGATACATTAAGTATTATTATATCTTTATACTTATATACAAAGTCACGCCTTTATTCCTCGAAGGGGTAGGCAGAGGTGAATATTATGGCACGTAATGCCACTGCACAATGTACACCCACATTTCACAATTTATGTTGTTATTTTTTTTCGAAAAACCAAAAGAAATTTGTGCGTTTAAACTAACAAACAAACAAACAAACTCTTTCACTTCATTAGTATAGATTTTTACCGGGTACAATTCTATTATAATGTATTTTAAACCTGGGATATTTTCCAAACACCCGTAATACTAACTACTCTTTGTCCCATCCAGATATTTGACTCTTTGCCTACCAGTCATGAATTATCAGTGAGCTAGTAAAATTATTACCTGCCTACCTCTGCTATTGACCATACATGATTTACAAGCCACTAATGGGCATGCAAACGTACAAACATGAACTGCCTGCATTGCGACGCTATTTACTAAAACTGAATTATCTCGCTTTACTGACTGCCCAGAGAAGTTTGTGTGGAGTAAAATTGAGTGGTCGAATGAAAAATATTGTTATTAGAGTATTTTTTTTTAAAAACGTTGCCCCACATTAGGATTTTCTCCTGTGTCGTGGGTGTGTTTACAAACATACAGTTTCACATGCACACACCCAGACCCGAAACAACAATTTGTGGATCACACAAAGAGTTGCTCCGTGCGGGAATCGAACCCGCTACCCGTGACACGGCAGCCAGTTGACCAGCCACCGCGCCAACCGTGCAGTATAGTTAGAAAGACGATGTAGTGACAAGGATTGAAAAAGGAATGTTAATACGATGGTTTGGACATGTAGCAAGGATGGATGAAAGTAGCTTAGATCAAAATAGCCCTGTCTCTAATCAATAAATCATTATTATTATTACTAAACTTTGAATCATGACACCCATGGGAAGACTAGGGATGGTGATATATTTTGGAGGCAGGCATTTTACTCCTTTTTTAGAGGGAGGGGGGGGGGGATTATCCAATGTCTTCGTCCACCTTGGGGGAAACGAAAGGGAGTATCAGACTCTATCTGACTAAAAACCACCCTGTTTCTACTCCTGCTTTTCGAGCTGGAACCCGCTAGGTAGTCCGTAGCTCTGGGTTGGTAATCAGCGCTACTGGGCTCCATCTATGGTGGCCTGATCGCAATTTGGGGCATGGGCGAAACGCTCGGCGCCGTACACACTGGTCTGGTTCTGGTCGGAAATCGAGCCACCAGTGCTTGCCATCCGTAAAATAACGCATTTCACTCTGCCATTATCTCACGGCAAGAATCTGCCATTATCTAACAAACAGATTACACAAAGAATATTGTTAACAAGAACTAAACTCCTTTGTACCACTATCACTTTGTAGCACTATCCCTGAGACCTTACAAGCATGTCGAGTCGTTTGGTATTTCTTTTATGAACACTCATAAAACTTTACGCATATTGTTATATGGTTGAACTAGGTGTGGCCTTTGGCTTTGTTCGTGTAAAAATAGATTTGATTTTCTTAACCCGCCATTGGTGACCTATATGTCTATGAGACCGGGTAATTTAAAAACTAAGAATAATTTTTAAACTGTTTATCGAATTAGGTTGCGATTTCGAGTAGCTGCCTTACTACACGCCCTCTACCATTAGTCCACCCCGCAACAGCAATGCGGGCGTTTTATTTTTATGTCCTTTCTATGCCATTTTATCTCTTTTATTTTCTATTTGTATATTTATGTCATTTTGTGTCCTTCCAATGTCAATGTCCTATTTTATATCGTTTCTAATTCAAAATATCTATCTAAAAAATCTAATAATAATAAAAAAATAATACATAAACCACAAAATCACGGTGCAGGGGACCAGGGTCACTGACTATGTAAGACAAATACACGTCACCAGTGGCGGGGTAAGTTCCATATCCGGGGTCGGTGAAAGTGTTATACAGTGTTAAGAGTTTGGAAATTATTATCATTATCATGTTATTTAGATTTACATATCGATACGTTAATTGGCAAACCAGTTAACTCCTTATGAGCAAATTTTTGATTTGGTTTTAAGCCCACCTCTTCTCATGCATGAAAGTGCGGGTTTGAAACCTAGCAACGGCAAGTACGAAAGTAACGTTTTCCGAGTTATATGTGCTTTCTAAGATTAGATACCACTGACAAACGGTGAAGGAAAACATCATGAGGAAACCTGGGCGTAATAATTTGCGTAGCGTAATAATGAGACATGCCGGTAAACGAGTAGACGTATTACCTGATGATAAGCAATCGCCGTCGCCCATGCGCACTTGAAACACCAGAGGCTTTACACCCGGCATTGGGAGTTAGGAATTTAAGGGTTGGTGGGGATGGGGAAGATTGGGAATTGCCTCCGGTAACCTCACTCACACAACTAAACACAACGCAAGCGTTGTTTCACGTCGGTTTTCTGTGAGGCCGTGGTACGCCGATCCATTCGTGTCGAAGCATGGCTCTCCCACACTTTCTAATTAAGTATTAGTTTCAAATCGCTAACTCGCATTGAGCAATAGTGGTGATTAATGCTCAAACCTTCTCCGTGTGAGAAGAGGTTTTTGGTCAGCAGTGGCCACTTATCGGCTATAGATGATGATGGGCTTAGGCTGGTGATGACATAGATCTGCATACAAGAATAAAGACAGACAGACAGACACTCACGCATTTGTTTACATAGTCAAAAGATAATAGTGTTAGAAGTAATGGTTTATTCCGTCATAAGTTTGACAATAACATGATTTTAAGAACTGTTGTTGTCATAAACATGGAGATAGAGTGTTATGACTATAGTTCGAGAGTTTGTTCATGTAAATAGGTGGTTATTTTGTAAATATACATGTTTTTTTTTATTTTATTTTTTTATTAAATTGGCCGACGTTTGGCCGCTATCTCGCCTGATGATGCGGCCTACGATGGAGCACGTCTGCCCATAAGCAACCTATTCACTCGGGCTTTGAAGACACCCAGGTTATACCCATCAGGAAACACAGACTCCGGCAAGGAGTTTTTACTGTTTATGAACTGTCGTGTTAGTGTAAATTACTCAAGCTCTATCTAGGAATCCAGTTCGTATATCGTTCGTAAAATAATACCGTGTGGTATGTGTGTGTGTGGGAGAGCCATGCTTCAGCACGAATGGACCGAATAGACTGGAGTGATACCACGGCCTCACAGAAAACCAACGTGAAACAACGCTTGCGTTGTGTGCGAGTGAGATTACCGGAGGCCGTTCTTCCCAATCTTCCCAATTCCCGATTCCCAACCCCCAAAATGCCGGCAATGCACTTGTAATGCCTCTGGTTTTTCGGGTGTCTATTAGCGGCGGCGATTGCTTACCATCAGGTGATCCATCCGCTAGTTTACCGGCTTATATCATGAAAAAACAAAAATACGAAAACTAAATCTTCACGAGACAGAAACAAACATGAACTTATCTAGCTTGTTTTTATATTTTTGAAGCAAAAATATTTCAACAAGAAATTCGTGGCAAATACGAATATTAAATTTTGTATTTTCTCTTCTTTTCAGGTACGTACGTGTGTTTTCTTCTAAATATTTCCAGCAAATACTGAAAAAACTGCAGCTTTCGTTGTTTCCAAGGTAAATGGCAACTTTTAAATTAAAAAAAGTTAAGTCTAAATTTTTTTTTTTTATTATATTCCGGTCATAATTTTTGAAACTATGCAAAAATACAGACGAAATATAAGATTAAGATTTGTAGCAACATGAGACAAAAATTTGGCACAGAGTGTATTCTTTCGTGGATAACACATAAGTCACTGTAATTTAAAAAACACAGACAGGGGACAGAAAACTAGACTTTGGACGTCGATTTCATTTTATATGATAAGATGCGTGCGGATGTGGCCTGGCTTCCCTACTATCGATACATCGCATACTCGAGTTGCGCATCTTACTCGCACAGCTACATAGCTTAGTATCAGTGGAAACAGTCACACAGTTTCACAGCTTAGCTATTACATCTTCTTAGCATAGCTACATAGCACATCTCTGGTAGAAAAATACCCTTAATACCTACTTTTATATTTTTCTTTGAACAAAATTACATTTAAGTGCCTTTTCCTTAAACAATTGACTAGTATTGATTAAAAGAATGCCTCTAAACACTTGAGTACAAACAGAAACCGATCGTCTATACATTGTATTATGGTTCAAATTCAATTGTTGTGTAGATCATTTCAAGTGTGCACCCTTGTTCAATAAGTTAAACTCTTAAGTTAGAAGCCATTTTCTAAGTTAAGTTAAGTAAGTTGTATGTCGAAACACCTTTTCAAACTAGAATTTATTTATGAGATAATTTTTTTAGACCACTTCGCTGTTCTTGTAGTCGTGAGAAGTCGTAGCCTAGTTTTTAGGATAGTATTTATAATTATAACTTTCGTGAGACATACTAACTTATAATTCATTTATTTAGTTACCTTACTTGTTGATTACATTTTTAATTAGAAACAAAAAAACATTTCAAAATATAAAAAGCAGTAGCCCACCAGTAACGGGATAAATCCAAGCTACCGGCAGTCAGGGCTCAAGAGAGAGGAATTTCCGGACAATACGCGCCGTGTCCAGAAGTACTGCCTTCTGCATCAGGCTCTTGATCCAACCATCTAACGTTAGCCTACTCAGGTGTTGGTCGAGGCTTACTAAATTAATTATTATGCTTTTCGGCTTACTCACGTAACTGTTTGACGAGGAGCTCGACTATTTTAAAGCCATGCTAGAGGCTCATATTCATGAGCAGCATTCTGCGACACACGACGCGGTGACTGTGGCTGCTACTGCATGGCTTGAAACTAATCGAGTTCCTCGTCAAATAATTACGTGAGTAAGCTGAAAAACATAATAAGTAATTAATTTTAGTGGTATTTCAATTTTTAGTTGGAATAGAAGGATTTGAATTTTATTGTGTTTAGTTTATGATGATACGATTATATGCCTCGTTGGTAAGTGCTTGCAAGTGGGACTATCGGGCAAGGGGTCTCGGGTTTGCTTCCTGGGTGGGGCAAATTGTTGCTAGATTATCCCAATCAATCACGTGAGTGAAACCGCAGGTATCACCTAGTGGACCAACACTTCCGACGTTTGGCTCCTAAGTTGGAACGGACGGGGGCTGCGCTTAAGCGGCTCCTGCCCAACCTTGGGGGCCAAATGCCTCCTGCCGGAGGTTGTATGCGGGGATCGTGCGGTCCATGGCCCTCTACGGCGCCGAACTTGATGCGGCGGCCAACTCGGACGCTGCTCACGTCCCAGAGGGTCATGGCCATCCGGGTGATCCGTGGATATCGCACGATCTCCGGGGAGGCTGCGAACCTCCTTGCCAGATTACCGCCGTGGGAGCTGGAAGCGAAGGTGCTCGTGCGGCGTCACTTCAGTTTTACGCGCCGATGCACGTCGCCGGGGCGAAACTCCGCTGCCGCGCCAGATTAGTGCGTGGCGGGACGAGCTCCGGCGCGATCTCATGGCGGAATGGCAGCAACGACTGTCGCAACCGAGGGCTGGGCTCGCTGTCATTGCAGCGGTAAGTCCCCTCTTTGAGGAGTGGCTAGAGAGGCGCCATGGCGTCCTCACCTACCGCCAGACGCAGGTGCTTACCGGACATGGGAGTTTCGGTAGGTTCCTGTTTTTGATTGGGCGGGAGGAAACGCCCGGGTGTCATCACTGCGAAGGCCGCCCGGAGGACACGGTGGAACACACGCTTGCGGTCTGCCCTGCGTGGGCTGAACACCGCCGTGCCCTCAGGGAAGTGATCGGCGACGGCGACCTCTCGCGTCCGGCTTTGGTTCAGGCCATGGTGCGGAGCGAGAGGGACTGGGATGCCGTCTCCTCCTTCTGGGAAGCAGTTATGCTAGCCAAGGAGGAGGCGGGACGCGTGAGGGAACGAACTGCCCCAACCGACGCGAAGGACACTCCCGGCGTCGGGGATCGCGTGACGATCTCCGGCCACCGTAAGTGCGGGTCTGCGGACGGCGAGCAAGGGTAGCTCGCCGCCCGACCAGAACCAGACCCGTGCGTGCGGCGCGTTGCGTTCCGCGCGCGCCTCAAAGAGCCATCAGACCACCACAGATGGGGCCCAGTAGGGCTAATGCTTAATCTGGAGCTGCGGATTACCTAGCGGGTTTACCGGGGCTCCGGCTCGACAAGCAGAAGTAGGAACGGGGTGGTTTTTAGTCAGTAAGAGTCTGACACTCCCTCTAGCTTTGCCATGGGCGTTAGTAGTCATTGGGTGATTTTCCCCCTGAAAAAAAAACCTAGTGGACCAATATAAATCAAACAATATTTAAGTTAAAAGAGAACGTTGAATCAGTATTCTGATTGGTTGGTTTATTGAAACAGCCAATCAGAGCGCCGAACGCGCTCTCATTTCGATTACTTTGAACGTAAAGCAAACTCATACTAAGAGTACAGTTAAAGTTAAAAAGTTTGCCTAGTTTTAAACGAATTGTTTTGTGCGGGCGCCCTTACATTTCTATTTAGTTTAGATTCAGTACAAGAGTAAGTTTAGTAACTGTCTTGAACACTCTAAGGTTAAATGAGTTTAATTTGTAGTTACTTGGTAG
Organism: Spodoptera frugiperda; assembly: GCF_023101765.2. Taxonomy (NCBI): domain Eukaryota; kingdom Metazoa; phylum Arthropoda; class Insecta; order Lepidoptera; family Noctuidae; genus Spodoptera; species Spodoptera frugiperda. The sequence goes on along the minus strand of NC_064232.1, from coordinate 3,099,696 downwards.
AAAAGTATAATATATAACATCCATCCTCTTAATTTCTGAATGGTTAGCCTGCTACCTTATATCAAATAAGGTAAAGTTTTTATTTTTGAAAGATAAAATCATCCGATGACTTCTTCCGCCTTTGGCAAGGCGAGAGAAAGAGAGAGAGAGAGTGCCACGTAATCTGTTAGATATAACCTCTGCAATTCAGGATATTGGAAGTTTAAAGAATAGAGAGTCAAGTTACCAAAGAATCCAAAATCCCAAAGAAGTATCTAGAAGTTATGATATCTCCTCTTTGTATTGGTTTTATGGTCATAATGTTATAAACTAGATATCTTATCAATATACTAGATACTTAATCAAATTCAAAATTATGTCCCATCCCGCCCAAACAATTTGAAACCCAATTACAATTAACAGAAGGAACAAATTAAACTCGTCCCCAATTGTGAATTGTTAAGATATTCAAATGATGTGAGATCCACATATTTGCGGCGACGAGGTTTGTATGTTAATGTAATAATAGAATAGTAATTAGTATGCATGACTCTACCGTGTAGCCGTATCTACGATTTACGAATATATTTTTTGACTATGACATTCAAGACACCATGCCCATTGACACCTGAAACACCAGTAGTGCTACATGTGCGTTGCAGGCCTTTTAGGGGTTAAGAATTTAAGGTTTGTTGAGGAATCGGGGATTGGGAAAGGTGGGTGATTGGGCTATCAGTAACCTCACTTACACAACGCAAGCATCGTTTCACGTCGGTCTTTCTGTGAGGCCGTGGTATCACTCCGGCCCTTTCGTACTGAAACATGGCTCTCCCACACTTAAAGCTGAGGTTGAAAGTTAAAATAAAAGTAGTTTATGGTATTGACGGTCGTGTTTTATAAAAGAAGAACAGTAGAAAACGTAAACTAACCTAATACATTTTATTAAATGTACCCTTTTTCGTTATAAGTAAATCGCGCAAAAACTTACCACCCTCTTTCTTAAGTAATAAATTATGTGAACACAGCCACTCGATACCGCGGTCTAGAATTTGGCGCAGAAATTCTTCCAATATTTTATTATATAAGGGTTAAAGAAAGTAAATTTGCTACAATATTAAAGGTGATTTAATAATATTTTTAGGTGAGGGTATTTTTGTAATTTACGGGCAAGCCAAGTCAAAGTCAAAGTCGAAATTATTTATTTCAAATAGATTGGAAAGTCACTTTTAAAGGGCATAGCAATTGTTACAATGTTTAAAAATAAATATCTGTCTGTCGATCAGTCCTTTAGCTTGCTCGTTTCAAAGTGTAGATTCCAATGAGGAAGAACGAGCAAGAAACTCCAAGCTGAGCATTGACTGAAGTTTCCTTCAATATAAAGTCAGTATAAGATATAGATTTGACCATAATATATTATACATCACACATTCATACAATATTGAAAATATTGAAATAACTGCCTTTTACTATATACGTTACGAATATTCATACGATATATAATATGTACATTACACGAAAAATAATTTCTAATTTTTATGTCTGTGTGTCTGTTTGTTTTGGCGGATCTCTGAAACGGCTGGAACGATTTTGATGAGATATTTATTGGCAGGCATACTGAGGCGTAACTACTACGCTAGTTTAAGTAGTCACAAAGTCCGTTTTCCTCGCGAACCAAGCTGACAGTAGAGAGCATTTCTGCCCACCTCTACAAAATAAATAATAAACTTATTCTTCTAATACTAAACATACCAACATTCATTCAATATCTACATTTTAAAAAGTAACATTGTCTATTCTAGTCTTACTGACGACAGCTTTCAACATATTAACCTAACTAGTATTCATTTGAAGTAGTCGACCTAGCTAGTCTAGCTACAGTAATAGTTATTGGCGCCCAACTGGGACAGGCGCAAGGCACTACATAATTAGTGTCTGCGGTACCCGCACTTAGGCAAATTAAAGCTGGTTCGCTTCTATGTACTAAGACACAGACTTTGTATAAGATTGTAGCAGCTAGACGTACAGTTTCTGTATTTAGTTTATTCAGTTACAAATTTAAAGCTGTTCTTAGTCAGTGCTAATGAAAAATTATACTATGTTAGTTTAAATGTATCAATAATCTTAATATAATTATTGAGCACTATTTTTTGTGGCGCCCAAATGGGACCGGTGTAGTCCCATTTTGGGCGCCAATAAACTATTGGATAATAAGCTCCTCGTGCGCCGCCGCCCACTGGGCACATGCAATGGTCTGAAATGAATGATAAAATGATGGTTATCGTAAAACTTTTTTCTCCTACATTAGTAGACAGGTCAACAGCATTATGTCCACCCATTTATTTATGTGCATTAAGTTCATAAATATATACACAAATTAAGTTCTTATTGGCGCCCAACCGGGACAGGCGCCAGGCACTACATAATTAGTGTCTGCGGTACCCGCACTTAGGCAAATTAAAGCTGGTTCGCTTCTATGTACTAAGACACAGACTTTGTATAAGATCGTAGCAGCTAGACATACAGTTTCTGTATTTGGTTTATTCAGTTGCAATTGGAAAGCAAGACATGCAAGCAAGGTCAATTCTTAGTCAATGCTTATAAATAACTGCAATATGTTAGTCAATAATCTTAATACATAATTATAATTTATTAAACACTATTTTGTGGCGCCCAAATGGGACCGGTGTAGTCCCATTTTGGGCGCCAATAAGCTATTGATAGATTTTGATAAAGAAATCTGCTGCTCTGCAGAGGTCCAGCAACCCGGAGCTGCGGACTGCCTCGCGGGTTTATCGGGATTCCGGCTCGAAAAGCAAGAGTAGGAACAGGGTGTTTTTCAGTCAGTAAGAGTCTGACACTCCTTCTCGCCTCACCCATGGTTGGAGAAGTCATTCGATGATTTCCTCCCTCAAAAAATAGATTCAGTAGTGTACTGAAATAAATTGTAAGCGGATAGTAATGGTAAATCTTTTGCTTACTACAATAGTAGACAGGTACAAAATGCCAACGGCATTAACTCCACCCTTTTATTTATTGTGCATTAAGTATATAAATAAATAAATCATATATATTGTTGTTATTGATTGGCGCCCAACTGAGACAATTGTTGAACATAAGGGACTGTTAAGTAGACATATAAATTTCGTGTAGGTACTTATATTAGAGAAAAAGGTGTGTATGTATATAATATTTCGAAGAGTGTGACGAGTTAATACTGTTTCGAGTAGCAACAAGACCATTTTTATCAGTAAAAATTATATGAGCTATTTACTTCAACTAGGCACTTTGAAATTACGACAAAAATTAAAATTAACGAACACAATATTTTATTTTATATTTTGCGACTCATTAAAGTATCCATCTCATTTAGGGTGGCAATAAATATTTCCTTAGACTTATCAAAAAAATCTTTTTTGTAAGAAATTCTTGTGTAGAATTAATTTTTGTAACTGTTTTTATGAATTTTGGCTTATAATCGTACCCCTATTTACTTGACAGGGCAAAATATTTAATATATATATATATATATATATATTAAAAAGCTAGCCATAATAACAACACACAACGTCACGCCTTTTTATCCCCGAATGAGTAGGCCGAGATGCAGATTACGGCACATAATGCCGCTATACAATGAACACACACTTTTCACCATTTGTGTTATAAGTCCCATGTAATAGGGGGTGAGCCTATAATTGCCATATACTGGGCATAATTCCAGACTCCATGCCACCACTGAGACATTTTCGTAAAAACCCAATAATACTTTGCACGACTCGGGAATCGAACCGGAAACCCCTTGTCCGGCAGTCACTTTTGGGACCACTCGACCAACGAGGCAGTATTTGACTAGTGACTTTAATAACCGTCATAAAAATAATACTTGTAAAGAAAAACTATTTTAAAAAAAAAAAACGTTGCCCCACATTAGGATTTTCTCCTGTGTCGTGGGTGCGTTTACAAACATACAAGTTCACATGCACATGATACCCAGACCCGAAACAACAATTTGTGGGTCACACAAAGAGTTGCTCCGTGCGGGAATCGAACCCGATACCCGTTGCGCGGCAGCCAGTTGCCCAGCCACCGCACCAACCGTGCAGTCAGTAAACTGAGTTAGTATGTATTAACTAAAATGCCTTCTACAAATGAGAAATACAACCCGGGTCCCGGGTACTTTCTAAGGCTGTGTGCTTCATCTTCGGCACATCTTCGCTTCGCCGTCCTCGCAGTAAGCGGGTTGGTGGCCAAACGCAGACTTATCAACGTTTAAAAAAACCTTCTAATTATTTAATCCATTGTAAATGTTACAGAAACCATTAGCTTTTCAACATAAATTCTGGAAACCAAGTTAATTGCTTTTTCCAAACAACTCATAATTTGTGTAGTTCCGACGTTTCCGACAAGTAAATTAAATATTCAACATGATTGATTTCAATGGAACAAACTGACATAATGTCAGTTAACTTTTACAATAAAAGTGGTAAGGGCGCTTTTCCATCAGAAATGTGCTACGTAGCTATGTTGCGAAGATGTAATAATTAAGCTGTAAAACTATGTGAATGTTGCTACTGATACTATGCTATGTAGCTGTACGAGGAAGATGCGTAAGTTATGTATGCGGTGTATCAATAGTAGGGAAGCCATCCATGGCACACATCATTAGTACGTATCCGTAACACGCACCTTTCCATATAAAAACATAGCTTAGCTGAGTCAATTTCTATGTCTACTAATGAATAAGAATGGTGGAAGCAAAACGCATCCATAGCAACGCAGCATAGCACATCTCTGGTGAAAAAACACCCAAATAATATTAATTCAGATACCACGGCTGTCTTACGATAGTTATTATAAAAATATGTCTCTGAGTGTGGCAGTAAGATAATTACAGGCTAATGATTGATTTTGACTGCACGGTTAGTGCGGTGGCTGGGCAACTGGCTGCCGCGCAACGGGTAGCGGGTTCGATTCCCGCACGGAGCAACTCTTTGTGTGATCCACAAATTGTTGTTTCGGGTCTGGGTGTCATGTGTATGTGAACTTGTATGTTTGTAAACGCACCCACGACACAGGAGAAAATCTTAATGTGGGGCAATGTTTTAAAAAAAAAAAAAATATGAACAACTTTATTTATTCACCGCGTGTAGGCGTAATTTTCTTTGCTTTGTGTAGGCAAATGGACGAATCGATCTCAAGACGACATTAGTCACAACAGAGTCTCCAGACAGTTCAATACAAACAAATATTTACAATACTAAAGTGATTAAATTACAACAAAAAAAAGGTATAAAACTTTGTCCCACGGTGGGCGCCAATAAGCGGTACTAAGTAATTTGTTCCAGATTAAGTTGGGCCACTTTCTTTTATCTGGGGGCACGGCAGTGTCTACACCAAGTCGAACAAAACAGTGGCACGGCCGTACCATCTTCGCTGACAGATAGACTATGGTTTATTTCTTTCTTTTTGGCGTTTCAAAAGTACCTAAGTTATATGGTTTAATTGGAATAAATGATTTGATTTTGACTTTGACATCGTTTTCTTAAAGCCACTCAGGCCAGCCATGAAATCACAAGTATACTATAGACTCTACGGTTAGTGTGGTGGCTGGGCAACTGACTGCCGTGCTACGGGTAGCGGGTTCGATTCACGCACGGAGCAACTCTTTGTGTGATCCACAAATTGTTGTTTCGGGTCTGGGTGTCATGTGTATGTGAACTTGTATGTTTGTAAACGCACTCACAACACAGGAGGAAATCCTAGAGTGGGGAAATATTTTTTTAAAACCTACTTGTCTTTACATTCTCGTATTATATTGTTTAGTCTATTGCATGATTACGAATTACGATGGTTTATTGCATGGTTACGTGCGATGACCAATTCAATCTCTGTTATTTGAAACGTAAAATAAATGCAATATTAATATGATAACAATTTACATAATAACTTAAGACAGAAGATTCCTTCAGTAGGGACTAAATAAAATAACCAACTTGGTATTTAAGGGTTGTTGGAGAATCGGGGATTGGGAAGATTGGGAAGGGGGGGAATTGGGCCTCCGGTAACCTCACTCACACCACGCAAGCGTTGTTTCACGTCGGTATTCTGTGCGGCCGTGGTATCACTCCAGTCGAGCTGGCCCATTCGTGCCGAAGCATGGCTCTCCCACATTTAAAATAGTATTACATGAATATTACAATATTACAACTTTTACGGTAGAAAAACTGATGAGGTGCGAGACTTGGTATTTTTTACATGATGTTTTTCCGCACGGACTTTTTGCTATTCGTCATATGGTCTTGAGCTTAAAAGTGTATTCAATCTTTTAAAGTCTTTCCGTGCGGCCGATTCGCCAGTTACGTCCACGGTTTGCACGCCTACAAACTTGGCTCCACACTAGATCTGATTACTTTTTGACAGTGCGAGCTATATGGTCTCGTCTTGGCAACATTTAACATGAAATGTTTTTGTGGGATTGACTTGTCTATTGTATTTGAACATCGAGTTATTAATGGAAGCTTTATCTATCTGAATGATTAATTTGGTTCGGGTATTTTTTGACCTTGAGAGGTTTTTTGGAAAAGACAATATGATTTATTGGAAATGCTTTAAAATATTGGCTTTGTTGGGAAAGTGACTTCTAGGTGTTTTGTAGTTAGGTTCATAATATCAGGTTTCTAAATGAACAGGAATTTGTGATATATTTTGGTACTTTCATGGTTAACATGCGACTGCAGACGTCTTCGATCAATATATTTATTTTAAACCAAACTAAATAAAATGAAAATTTAAGTACCGTATATGTGCGATTATCTCGCGTTTGACAGAAACGATTTTGGCATTTTTTGTTTGGATGTTTGTCCATCAATCACGCCGAAACTACTGAACGCATTTTAATGAAATTTCGTATACAGACAGAGTATGAGCTGACTTGGATGATAGGATGCTTTTATCCCAAGGTAACGCCGGCAAAACCGCTGGCAGAAGCTAATGTTATAAATGTGAAAGTTTATTTGTTTGGATGTTTGTCCGTCAATCACGCTGAAACTACTGAACGGATTTTGATGAAATTTGGTATAGGTATAGACAGTTCAACAGACTGTCGAAGTTGCTGGCAGAAGCTAGTCATATACGAGTATATTTTCTTTTTAAACTGTTATACAACTGACGCTACTTTCCATATTTTTAGCTACTTTAGTGCCATATTTATCCCTATTTCAGGAATCTCCTGGATTACAGGTTTACGGTTGAATATAAACATAAACAGAACGTATAAGAGCCGAGTAAATATTTACGTTACGGATCAATACGCGAAACGTGCCGGGTTCGAAACGGGACATACAACAGATGTGGTGTTGTTTCAATATATTTTTTCGCTTTTTGTTTCATAAAACTACTAGCGACCCACCCCATCTTCGCATGGGTGCAAAGGTGATATATTATGCATATATTATATATATAAACCTTCCTCTTGAATCCTTCTATCTATTACAAAAACCGCATCAAAATCCGTTGCGTAGTTTTAAAGATTTAAGCATACAAAGGGGCAGAGAAAGCGACTTTGTTTTATACTATGTAGTGATGAGTCTCCTCTATATTAAAGAGGCAAGGAACTCACTGTAGAGTAATTTTGACATAAAAATATGATATGGGATCCTTTTCTAGTATTTTGTCAGAGCCTTTAAGCAATGCAGCACGATCCTATTGTTATATTGTTGCAAGTGATGATTCGAGGATATTTTAATATCTTTATACAATATTTAGTTATTTTAATTTTTTTTAAATAAATAAGAATAGGGTACGATGGGGTTTACGTAGCATATTAGTTAAAAGCCCTTAAAATTAAAAGATTAAAAAATACAGACATCAATGAAAAGCACGCTACAACTTAGTCCCATAGGAAATGTAAAGGGTGTACAGTTTTTGAGTTAGCGCATTGGTGTCGACATATAAACCTTCCTCTTGAATCCTTCTATCTATCACAAAAACCGCATCAAAATCCGTTGCGTAGTTTTGAAGATTTAAGGAACACAGGGACAGAGAAAGCGACTTTGTTATACTATGTAGTGATGAGTCTCCTCTATATTAAAGAGGCAAGGAACTCACTGTAGAGTAATTTTGACATAAAAACATGATATGGGATCCATTTCTGGATTTTGTCAGAGCCTTTAAGCAATGCAGCACGATTTTATTGAGTCTATATTGTTGCAAGTGATGATTCGAGGATATTTTAATATCTTTATACAATATTTAGTTATTTTAATTTTTTTGAAATAAATAAGAATAAGGTACGATGGGGTTTACGTAGCATATTAGTTAAAAGCCCTTAAAATTAATAGATTAAAAAATACAGACATCAATGAAAAGCACGCTACAACTTAGTCCCATAGGAAATAAAGGGTGCACAGTTTTTACTATTCCAGTCTCTTTTTTGATCCTTAATCCTTGTTTTTTTTTCTAAATAAAATCTAAAGAAAGGACACACTATATCTTGTGGGACCTGTAAAAAAGTGCTTGGTTCAATGAATTTTTAACTCGCTTTGAGTATTGGACCTCTGCGTACAACGCTTTTTCTGAGTCTTATTTTCTTTTGTGACTTAAATTAGTGCTTTCTTGGCACTATTTTATGGATACTAGACTTTTTTGATTAAGCCGGTAAACGAGCAGACGGATCATTTAATGGTAAGCAATCGCCGCCGCCCATGGACACTAGAAACACCAGAGGCATGCGCGTCGGCCCTTTGGGTTTTTTTTCTGTGAGGGCCATGTATTATTACCATTCGTGCTAACCGTATTGAAAATATATGTTTTATAGCCTACAGACTGATGACTGTAATGCATATCCAGCACAAAGAAAGTATGTAAGAACCGTGGCAATTGGCGTTCCATTGTCTCTGCCTACCCCCATGGGAGACAGGCGTGAGGTTATGTATGTATGTATGTCATATTATTAATACTTACACTTTAACACGTTAACTGCCGCCGGTGGTCCGGTAGGTCACCGGTAGCCGGAGTTAGCGGAGGACTTGCCTTCAACAGTTTTCTGATGGCATTCAATTAATAATAACCCGACCTAAAATCGATTCCGAGATCATTCGCTACCCCGCCGATCAATCCTATCACAACCAACTATAATGTTTCAAACAACTAAATTAAATATCATTCCACAAATTAACACTAGATGTCGCTATAATCCAAAACAAGAGCCGGACAAATATGGCTCGAATTCACAGGCAATTTGTTTCTATTCCTCGGGGCTTAGTGACCAATTTACTAACTAATTGTTTTGTTAAGCGAACCATGTACGGCTTCGGCAGTGTTCCATTGACTTTATGTCTGTATGATGAAATAGATATATAAACTAACAAACAAAAACATCAATGAACTATTGAAATTCATTCATACATTATATTATGTCAATTAATTAATGTTTATTTCGTTTTAAATCAATTCTGCAACATATTATTTGAAACTAAACTAAAAAAAACCAGTGAAAAGTAAAAAATATTTATTTATTTAAAAGCTTTATGCACATATATACAAGGGGTACATAATGCCGTTGGCATTTTCTGCTTGTCTGATCTTTGGATGGTGCAGAGTGCTATTTACTACATATTTAGTAAGATGCAACATCACGCCTTTTATCCCCGAAGGCGAAGGCTGAGGTGCACATTACGGCACGTAATGCCGCTATACAGTACATATACACTCACTTTTCACCATTTGTGTTATAAGTCCCATGTAAAAGTGAATAAGCCTATTGCCACATACTGGGCACAATTTCAGACTCCGTGTTACTACTGAGAAATTAAAGAAAAACCGAATAATGTACCCAGTAATACTTTGCCCGACTTGGGAATCGAACCCGATAGCCTTTATTTGGCAGTTACAGTTGTGACAACTCAACCAATGAGGCAGAGAGTTAATTAAAATTGTTTTCTCATATAACGCTTATTCTGCGAAAAATGTTTTAATCTCCCTAAACAGATGAGTATTTTTAATCAGATAAATTAATTTAATTAAGAAAAAGGGCAATGTTTGGGCCAGTGGATCGTAAACCGTTCCCTAACGAGGGATATTCCTGTTAGGGGTTACCCTTTTTGGTAAGGCGTATCCCATTATTGTCATAATTACGGATAGAAGCGAAAAAGGTAAGTTTACCTAATTAATTAATTAATTGATTAAATACCGTACATCGTTTTGATTACGTTTGTGGTTTTTGAAAGAGATGATTTATATTAATTTTTGGGTAAATTATTGCTTACTGTTGGTACAGTGCAGCTGCTTAATGCCACTTGAATATAAGTACACACACACACACAACGTCATGCCTTTTATCCCCGAAGGGGTAGGCAGAGGTGCACACGCACATTACGGCACGTAATGCCGCTATACAATGTACACCCACTTTTCACCATTTGTGTTATAAGTCCCATGTAATAAGGGGTGAGCCTATTGCCATATCCTGGACACAATTCCAGACTCCGTGCTACTTCCGAGAAATTTTCGAAAATCCGAAAAAAGCCCAGTAATACTTTGCCCGACCCGGGAATCTAAGTACTACCCTCTTATAGAATACCAGTTTAAGGAACAGTTTGGAAATTCCCCTAAGAAATGCAGGATCCTGCGATCAGGCGAGGTGATCGAGCGGACTTTCTACCCAACTGTTGTTCGTTGGGATTTTCTATCCATGTTTATTCGCATGTAAACTTCATATGTGCTATGTAAGATTTGCGACGTCATTCGTTGATTTGTTCATCGATTTGTAAGTCGTCCACCGATCGGAGCTGCAGGGCTTACCAGGGCTGCCAAAGAACAGGAGTAGGAACGGAGTGTTTTTTAGTCAGTAAGAGTCTGACGTTCCCTCTCGCCTCACCCTAGGCGGAAAAAGTCATACGATGATTTTCCCCCCTCAAAAAAGACTAGTTTGTCGGTTAATATCTCTCGTATGCCGTATATAAGACAAGAATAAAAAACTAATTGTTTCTCGTGTGGATCCCGGCTCTTGCACACGAAGGGTTAAGTCAGTCAGTCTCTCTCAGTAACTTCCTACGACATCTGCGATTAGAATAAACTTCGTATAGGTAGGATTAATGTATTTTATTCACTATACCCATCCCTTACGACTAAAAATCAATTCACTTGAAACGAGAGCGCGTTCGGCTTTCTGATTGGTTGGTTTATTTGAGCCGGCCAATTAGTATCCTTAGTACGAGTTTGCTTTAGGTTTTAAGTAATCGAAACGACAGCGTATTCGGCACTCTGATTGGTTGGTTCATTCGCGTCAGCAAATCAGAACGCCGAACGCGCTCTCGTTTCGTTCAACGTAAAGCATTTAAAACTCGTACTAAGGGTACATAGCCCAAACGTGTGAATTACTTTAAACGTAAAGCAAACTCGTACTAAAGTGTACAGTTAACTGCGTAAAACGTAAGGCTTCCCAGCACAGTCGTAAATGTAAATTTAAAAGCAAATGAACCCATGTGACTGTAAAACGTGTCGTTTGCTTCAGCTCTCAAAATGTTTATGAGAAAATCTTTTTGAGTAATTAATGCGCTCAGTAAATTTGTCTACGCAAGAGAGTAAAGTAAAATTAACAAGTTTTTACCGACTAAAATATTCCGTCACGGAGTAAATTTACAATTTACACAAGATGGCCGCTGTAGAACGTTGGCGCGAAATTAAAATTGGACGCGCAGATTATAAATAATTCTGTGAGAAGTTTTTCTTTTTAATTTTTTTTGTTCTTTTTTTTAGTTAGTTTATATTTGAAGTGAAGATTGTAGATTCTTCTTTTTTTATTGTTATTTTAATAAATTGTTATCGGTTAGGTAAAGTAAAGTGCTAATGGATTTTTCTAATTAAAATTTTGTCTGAAAATTCAGTGACATTTTAGCTTCAAAAGGTCAGGGTGAAGAAGATTTTGTTAAACTAGCTTTTTACTCATGGTTTTACCCGCATATATCCCTGATTTTTATTTGTAAGAAATCTTGTAGGAGTGGATATTGATTTCGATCAGAACCAAAATCTGTGAGGGATATTTACCATGTTTATTTATGTCTATGAGTTTCTGATAATATTTCGACACTGTTGTCATTATATAAAAAGATTATCAGACTTTTTCAAAACTAAGCTTGAACAATGAAATGTCAAAGTCAAAATAAATTTATTTATTTGTGAAACATAGGGTACATTAGAAGTTGTAGGCTATGCTGCTATACATGAAGAGATCCTGCTATGTTTTGTTTTAGAAAGGATGTTTTAAAATTTTATTATTAGTTTAGAATCATACTTTTAAACAAATATAGGTACAATAAATACTTTACCTTGAAAATATTAGTACAAAAATCCATATTTGTCTATTTTTTTTAGGAAAAAGTCAGTAAACGATCAACCGGATCACATGATGGTAAGCAATCGTCGCCGCCACGGGCACCCCAAACAGCAGAGACGTTACAAGTGCGTTGCCGGCTATAGAAAATATCATATTACTAACAGAATATTATAAATTATTAATAGATGATTCTCTGCCTACCTCTTCGGGGATAACACGTTTCCCTCCCACTATCTGTTATATCATATTACTATGATTGAGGAAACAGTTACTATAAGTATAGCTATATTTTATTTTTATTTTCTGGCAACACTAATCCATCTTATCTATGTGGGCGTGACAGCATAGGATAAAAGGTCAACAATGTGTGTATGTGTGTGTGTTTATGTAATTTGTAAATTGCCTTTTTATTACTTTTTTTTTTATTTTTCCCTAATTTCATTTTGGTTGTGTAATATTGTCGTGATGATATGGACGTTTAAGACGCCCGCTCCTAACGCATAGGAGTGTGGGTTCGATACCTACCAACGGCAAGTACCAATGTGACTTTTTCCAAGTTATATGTACTTTCTCAACTAAGCTATATTTTTTTAATGGAAATATGCGTACTATGGATGGCTTCCCTACTATCTATACATCGCATACTCAAGCTGCGCATCTATTTTGCACAACAACATACATAGCTTAGTATTAGTGGAATCGGTCACATAGCTTTACAGCTTAGCTATTACATCGTCGTAGCATAACTACATAGCACATCTCTGGCGGAAAAACGTCACGTCTTTAATCTCCAAAGGGATAAGCAGAAAGTGCAATGTATACTTACGAGTCACCATCTGTGTTATAAGTCCCATGTAATAGGGAGTGAGTCTATCTCTCTGGTGGAAAAGCCCCTAATATTCGTAAAATTATAATTAGATTAAAATTTCAAAGTAAACTATAATATCATAAAAAATATTGCTTTTCATAATATAAAATCCTAAATAAAATATACCAGCCAGTAAATAGGTTGAAATAAAAGCCATTATAACAGTCCATTGCCTTCGATATTACGCAATACTACATCTCCGGGGCCGAACTAATGGCAGTGGCCGATTTTAGGGTACTCTAGGTATAATGTAAAAACGTAAAACTATAGGTTTTTTTAGGAGAGAACATCTTCCAATGACTTCTCCCGCCTTGAGCGAGGTGAGAGGAAGTGTCAGACTCTTACTGACTAAAAACCACCCCGTTCCTACTCCTGCTTTTCGAACCGGAGCCCCGGTAAACCCGCTAGGTAGTCCGTAGCTCCGGATCAGGCATCAGCCCTACTGGGCCCCATCTGTGGTGGTCTGATCTCTTTGGATCTGGTCGGGCGGCGAGCTACTCTTGCTCGCCGTTCTCAGGCCCGCACTTACGGTGGCCGGAGAGGTAGGTGCTCTACTGGTAAATTATGTCATAATTTTGTTGGTATTAGGTCATTATAGTCGACCCTCGTAAATTTGAAACTCGTTTATTCGAAACTGTACTCTTCATATATTTCGAATTGCTGAAATGGTCGAAAAATGGTCCCAAATTTGAATTTGCCTCAAAATGTCGGTACTGACTCCTGCAAGATCTGAGATCTTTCTGTGATGCCGATAAATTACAATTAACGAGTCATTTGGTAACGTAAAATTAATATTTTCGTTCAAATTACCAAGTGTACAAAAATGTATTGATTTATTTCGAAATATAAAGAGATTTGGAACGAGTAAAAATAGCTTCAATACCGGACTGACCGACAGACAGACAATTTGATTTTATTAAATATCGTAATATTTGCTTTGACGTTCAAAAGTGTATTTCTGGTCTATTTAAAATATATAATTTGAGCTTGTCTTTATTATATGAACAAAAATACTCATATAATCAATAATTAATATTTACTATTGTAATCTTCAAACACAACACTACTTCCTATTAAAGCCGTGGCAGATATTTTTAAAGCTCCTTATATTATGTACCGAAAATATAACTCAAACCGTTTAATTTCCGTTGAAGATCCGACGTCCCTGAAAACGTGAGGATTCTATTTATATCGACATTTTTTCAGTGAATTCTTTGAAATGTTGAAGGAAATGTAAATGTAATCCACCGTAGGCCGCATCATCACTTACCATCAGGTGAGATAGCAGCCAAACGTCGACCCATTAAATGTAAAAAAAAATAAAAAAAAAAACTAAAATTCAGCATTGAAAATATTGAAAGTTATAAGTGAACATTAAAAAAAATAATTATATAATCTGTGGTTTAGGATGCTTCAACAGAGAGGTGCTATGTAGCTATTCTACGAAGATGTAATAGCTAAGCTGTGATACAAAGCTATGTACCTGTACGAGTAAGATGTGTTATGAAGATGCGCTGCCGCAAAGTAGCAGAAAAACAAAAAAAGCCCAGTAATTCTTTGCCCGACCCGGTAATCAAACCTGAGACCCCTTGCCCGACAGTCGGTAAACTAAAGATATTATTATCTACGTAATACACCCATCTTTTTTTTTCAGCGGGGAAAATCATCCAATGACTTCTCCCGCCTCAGATGAGGCGGGAGGGAGTGTCAGACTCTTACTGTTACAGTAGTACACCCGTCTAACTTTTAATCTATTGCTACTTATTAATATTATATTTGTCTTCTGTTAAATTTTTTCATCTCTTTTGACTACGGAACCACTTAGTAAAGTAGTGAGGCTCAAACTTGACGAAATATTGCTTTTTACAGTTGAGTTGCAGGGAAAATCTCGTACGTTTCCGAGTTAGAAGCGATACTAATGGATGAAATTAGTTTAAGTGCTTGTAAACTAACCTTTAGTCTTTAAAATAAGTCTTTCTAAGAAAGTTATATGCTTTGAAAAGGAAAACTGAATGTTAGCTGCAATTTTTTTATGGTATAAGCCGGTAAATGAGTATACGGATCACCTGATGGTAGGCAAAGTCATCTATCCACGCTTACAAACTATCAGATTGGTAATAGTAGGTACCTACTACTAGCATTATAAAGTTTGCCGGTAACGTTCTTGTAAAGCCTCTGGTGTTTCAAGTGTCCATGGGCGGCAGCGATTGCTTGCCATCAGGTAATACGTCTGCTCGATTACAGGCATGTCTCATAAAAAAAAAAGTATTATATTTTCTAAAACCCATCTAATCCTATTGGGAAAGTATTTCTTTCAGCGTATAACTCGTAGAGGTCCGATTTAATCGGTACCCAACAAATACCAGTAAATCAGTGATAAATTTTACTCCGACTCTATTACAGGGTCCGAAAAAAGGTTTTCCAATGGCTAGCCGTTATTTTCGAGGTTAGTTTCGGATTAAGTTATGAAATAGAGCGGAGATACGAATTGAATGATAAATCGTAGATTGTTAAAAATACATTATCGTGCTACGTGGCCTTTAACCAATCATATTTATTGGTACACATAACTTAGCACTAGTGGAAACGGACTCAGCTAAGCTATGTATTTTTATATGGAAAGATGCGTCCTATGGATGTGTGCTATGAATGGCTATCGATACATTGCATACTCGAGCTGCGCATCTTCCTCGCACAGCTACATAACTTAGAATCAGTGAAAACGGTCACATAGTTTCAAAGCTTTTTTTTGAAGGCGGAAAACCATCCAATGACTTCTCCTGCACTAGGCGAGGCCAGACTCTTACTGACTAAAAACCACCCCGTTCCTACTCCTGCTTGCCGAGCCGGTAAACCCGCGAGGTAGTCTGCAGATCCGGAATAGTTTCACAGCTTATCTATAAAATCTTGATAGCGTAGCAACATATCACATCTCTGATGGAAAATCTCCCTAACTCTTGTCAGTTATACCACACAACCAAAGTGCGTCCTTATCAATTTTTATGGCGTGTTCAAATCCCGAAATAATGCTACGGATATCTACTGTCAGTACGAGGCTCTTGATATGACCAGTGGATCATAAAAGTAGAGGAAATGTATTATGAAATCTGATGTATAAGATAGCAAGACACGCAATGTACGGTGATAGGCTCGCCCCTTGATATATACAACGTGTAACAAAAAGTGGGTATACATATCAAGTGCACGGTTTCTAGATAACATAACAAACGATACGGGAAGGGTTTTTTAAACTCATGTGTTCATGGTACCAAGTTATGAATTTTTCAAATCGCGCCGCCGCGCGAGTCAAAATTAGGTAGACAGGTACTAGGCGACCAGATTGACAGAAGAAATGTTTCGTAATATTAGAGAGTGATCCCTGTAGTGTTGTGACACGTTTGTATGATTTAAAATCAAGAATCATACGACATCAAGAATTTGGTACCATTTTTTTTTAAAACGAATTTTAGTCTGAAACTTTGTGTAGAGATTCTATTAAACCTGTATTCTTTAGTGCTTCTTGATGTATATGGGTATTTTGTTACACCCTGTATAAATGCTTTAAATAGTAGAAAAGATAAATGGAAGATTATAAGGGTTTTATCTTTGCCTATCTGTCACCTTCGGCACGAATGGGTCGGCTCGACCAGATTGATACCACAGCTTCACTGAACAACGTTGCGTTTCGCTGTGCTCGTTTGCCGGCAAAATGTGATAAGCCGGTAAACGAGCAGACGGATCACCTGATGGTCAATCGCCGCCGCATATGGACATATGCGGCGGCGATTGAAAAACCAGAGGCCTTTTAGGGATTAGGAATTTAAGGATTGTTGGGGAATGGGGGGTTGGAAAGGTGGGTAATTGGGCCTCCGGTAACCTCACTCACACAACGCAAGCGTTGTTTCACGTCGATTATCTGTGAGGCCGTGGTATCACTCCGGTTGAGCCACACTTAAGACATTATGTGAGTCTATTATAACAATATTGCACACCTCTGCTTACCCATTTAGCTAGCATTAGCCAACATTTCAGTGGCCATACCTACTACCCATTAAAACTAAGTTATCCTAGCACTCCCGCCCTGAGTAGTTGCACTCCGCACTCCATGGCACTTTAACTTGTCAAGAGTGACATTTCAAAATATTTGTGGAAAGCTTCGTATGAGGTTTTGTGTGTGTGTGTAATGGCCGCTCTGTAAAATACGTAGCGTTTTAAAGTGTAAGACTTTTCATTTCATTTTGGTTGTAATGGGCTTGGACATTAGAACTTGTGCGAGTGAAAGAGAAGCCAGTGATTGATTGATTTCACCAGTTTTTGATTCAACGGTTTGATTGGCGTCAGAGGTCTTGTCCTGAATAGATTTCAATTTCATCTTTCTTATCGTGAGCAGCCTTCTTAACTTGCTTCTTTTTCTCTTCTACGCTTTGTGCAAGTTGTTCAGCTCCTGTATTGTATGTATTGTATGCTGTATTCACATGAGACTTATTTTTATTTTTTTGGTATACACCACTAAATGAACATACGGATCACCTGATGGTAAGCTATCGCCCCCGCTTATGGACACCCAAACGCCGGAGGCGTTAAAAGTGCGTTGCCTTTTAAGGGTTATGAATTTAGAAATTTAAGGGTTGCTGGGGAATCAGTGATTAGGAGGATTGGGATTTGGACCTCCGGTAACCTCACCCATACAGCGAAACGTTTCACGCCTGTTTTCTGTAAGGCCGTGGTATCACTCCTGTCGAGCTGACCCATACGTGCCGACGCATTGCTCTCCCACTTTCATATTATACCAATAATGAAAAAGCCCATACTTAAAATGACAAGACATTTCCTAAATTTACTCACAAAATCAAACTCAATATCACATAATTATTCAAATTTTAAGTGTGGGAGAGTCATGCTTCGGCACGAGTGGGCCGGCTCGACCGGAGTGATACCACAGCTTCACAGAAAACCGACGTGAAACAACGCTTGCGTTGTGTTTTGTTGTGTGAGTGAGGTTACCGGAGGCCCAATTCCTTCCCAATCTTCCCCATCCCCGATACCCGAACAACAACCCTTAAATTCCTAACCCCCAAAAGGCCGGCAACGCACTTGTAACGCCTCTGGTGTTTCAAGCGTCCATGGGCGGCGGCGATTGCTTACCATCAGGTAATACGTCAGCTCGTTTACCGGCTTGTTCCATAAAAAATCTCCCTCTTTCAAACCCCTCTCCAAAAAGCAGTCATATCCACCAAAAAAATCTCTTTGAGTTCATCGCAGCATCATTTTCATCTCAATTCCCTTCTAACAAGCATTTAACTAGGACACTTAATTAACTGTACTTAAAAGTTTACTTTTGACAAAGCATTATAAGAGGCCCTTAACAATAAGTAGGCCTCATTATACCCCAGTCGAATATGAAGCTTAAATACAAGGGGTTAAGGTCCAAATATCATTGGAGTGGAGCGTCGTTAAGACATTTTGTTTTTGGTTAAGGAAAATCTGTTTTTATTTTTTAATTGGTGAAAACCGAATCGTTTTTTGTTTTGCTCTGATTAACTTATTAATTGGGCCTAAATTTTTCCTAAAAGGGGTTCTTTGAAGGTCCATAGAACTATGAGCTTTCTATACAAAGATTTACCATAATTTTTAACTTAACTTCTCTCGCCTTGGCCAAGGCGAGAGGGAATGTCTGACTCTTACTGACTAAAAACTACCCCGTTCCTACTGAGTGAGCCCGCTAGGTAGTCCGCAGCTCTGCATCAGACATCAGCCCTACTGGGTCCCATCTGTGGTGGTCTGATAGCTTGACAATCGAGTTGGAGATTGCAGTTTGCAAAGGCTCAAGTTTAGCGATGCTTCTGTCCAGTTTCTATCAATATAATTATTGCCCGTCTGGCCGGGTATAGGACACCCACGATAATAATAGGAGTGGTGAAAATGAATTCTACTTAGCCGTCATCACCACCTTTGACTGCATGGTTGGCGCAGTAGCTGGGTAGCCGATTCCGTGCTTCTACCGAGAAAATTTCGAAAGCCGAAATGGGCCCAGTAATTTTTAGCCCGACCCGGGTATTGAACCCGAGACTCCTTATCCGGCAGTCACACTTGCGTCCACTCGACCAACGATAAAATACCTTTAATAAAAAAATAAAAAGGTTTATCCTGATTGATTTGAAAAAATATTGTAATGGAATTTACAATATTTTTTACATCATAGGCAAAAAGCTATATCATATAAAAACGGTAACCTGTTTTCACTTTATTGAACGAACCTCTTTCCACATAATATATTTTAGATGACATTCATATTTTATCGTTCATTTTATATCATATGCCAACCGTAGTGATGTAGTAACATTGGGCTATGAATTTGTTAGCGATTAGGGTAGTCCGGTGATGTAAGTTTTTTATTAACTTATAGTGATAAAAATTAAAAATCTGTCGCATTTTTTCTTATTAGGTATGACAAAATTCTGGACTTATTTGAACTTAGACGGGATATTTACCATATTTATGTATGTCTATCAGTTTCCGATATTTCGGCACTGTTACAAGCGCTATGATCACGGATGAACATCATAGACGTAAATAAACATAATAAATATCCCGTCTTAAGTTCTAATGATAGTGTTAGTAACCATGTCAGTTTTAAAACTTAAACCTGAACTTATCACACTAATATTATAAATGTGAAAGTTTGTTTGTTTGTCCGTCAATCACGCCAAAACTATTGAACGGATTTTGACGAATTTTGGTATGCAGACAGAGTATAAACTGATTTGGGTGATACGATGCTTTTCAACCCACGGGAATGCAGGTGAAACCACTGGCAGAAGCTAGTAATTTCTAATTTTAAGCTTGAAATCGGCAATCCACTTGTAGCAAGCGTGGTGATTAATGCTCAAACCTTCTCCATGTAATAAGACCCTTATGTTCAGCTGTGGGTACTTATAGACTACTAATGTGAATAAATTAATATCCATTTAACCCTTCCACATTCAATAAACCTAAATATAATCTATAGACCATAGGTTTTGATTTATAATCTAGGTACAGATAGGCACTCTATCTGAAAGCCTAGATATGCAAGGGTAATTCAATTGGTGCCTACCAAAGTAGTCGATGAAACGGGGTTTTGCGTTTCAGCTAATATTTTGAAAGGACGTTTACATAGGTTTTAGAGTATGTAGATTCGGGTCTAAAATTCAGTGGAGGGGTAGGTAGAAGTGTATATTGGAAAAGCTATATGTTAAAATTTAAGTCATGCTTCGGCACGAATGGGACGACTCGGCCGGAGTGATACCGCGGCCACATAGACAATTCACATGAAACAATGTGTTTCGTTTTGTGAGCGAGGATACCGGAGACCCAATTACCCCCCACCCCGATCTTCACAATCCAGATTCTTCATTAACCCTTCTATTTCCTAACCCCCAAAAGCTATTATGGAGCTAAACTCTTGAGCAGCGTGCGCAGGCGAGGCGACATCGCGCAACCTACTATGCTAGGCAACTACTGTGACTCGAAACTAGTAGAGCTTTTCTCCATTAATTTACGTGAGTAAACCGTGATGTTTAGTTTAACAAGGATAATATTGACATTTTACCCCTTTCTTGGAAATAAGCCAAGCTTTCTTTCAACACTCATTACTTCCACCAGCTTTAAACACGTTGTAATTAGTTGAGATTAATTCCTACAGCTGAGAGGAAGAGAAAATCTTACTTAGAGTAATTTTTCCTTATTATTCTTTGTTGAATTTTAGATAGGGAGGAATTAGTGTGGGAGAACCATGCTTCGGCACGAATGGGCCGGCTCAACCGGAGTGATACCACGACCGTGAAAACCGACGTGAAATGACGCTTGCGTTGTGTTTTGTTTTGTGAGTGAGGTTACCGGGGGCCCAATTCCCCCCTTCCCAATCTCCAATTCCCTTACAATCCTTAAATTCTTAACCCTCAAAAGGCCGGCAATGCACTTGTAACGCCTCTGGTGTTTCAAGTGTCCATAGGCGGCGGCGATTGCTCACCATCAGGTGATACGTCTGCTCGTTTACCGGCTTGTGGTCCATTAAAAAAATCATACCCCGTCATCATCCCTACTGTAGGTACAATATAGACATATTATAAAACTTACAATTTGAAATACGATTTCAATATAATTTCAATTAAATTAATTTCCACGTCCATTTTGTGAATTGAATAAATTAACACGAGCATGATTATGCTAAAAATTTTATTACACACACGCATTAGCGTAATTGAAAAGTTGAGTTTGATCAAAATAATTTAATATTATAAATAAGTATGTATTTACGACCAAACTAGCTTTCCGCCCGCGGCATCACATGCATTAAAAAAGATTTTCAATTTTCGCACAACTTGTTATATTTTCCAACATCAACAGCCCGTTATAGTCTACTGATGAATTATGAGCAGATTTGCCATAATCTCCACACCTGGCAGACGGATTGGAGATTACAGTAAAAACATATGAAAGTCCGCTGCTGAATCATGCTTCCTCTCCATAAGGGATTTATTATAATCTCTAGACTTGTAACTCATTTGTAAACGTTCAGGTTTATTAACAACATTAAATGCCGTGGTGGTTACCGGTGACCGACGTTAGCGGAGGATTTGCCTTCAACAGTTTTCTATTGGCAGTCAAAGACTTAAAGAGCGCTGTTGCCCGGTCTCTCGCAAATGTGGAGTACCTTATTTAATACCAATTATACCCGCGGGCAGAGAAGGGTTGGTGACATAGGCAAGTAATATCGTAATGCATATAAATTACAGGTTTTTTTTTTAAATTTTGCCCCACACTAAGAGATAAGTGTGGGAGAGCCATGCTTCGACACAGCTGGGCCGATTCCCAAACAACCCTTAAATTCCTAACCCCCAAAAAGCCGGCAATTCACTTGTAACGCCTCTGGTGTTTCAAGTGTCCATGGGCGGCGGCGATTGCTTACCATCAGGTGATATGTTTCATAAAAAAAATCAAGGATTTTCTCCTGTGTCGAGAGTGCGTTTACAAACATACAAGTTCATATGCACATCAAACTCAGACAGACACCGATTTTAATAAAATTCACGTATACATACTTAAAGTTTTCTTAATAGTTATTTCATAACGAAAGTTTTAATAGATATTATTACTTGAATGACACAGCAGATTTATTTAGATATAAGTTTCTGAATAGACTATAGTTTGATATCCATTTATTAAGTTAATGTTCCAGAATAAAGTGATTTAGACTTTCTTTTAGAAGATGATAAGCAGTTTTGAAAGCTAATGAATAAATCATAAAGTCAATTAACTAAATATAATGGTTTATTCACTTAAATATACTGAGAAAATCTCTACTAAGTGTGGGAAAGCCATGCCTCGGCACGAATGAGCCGGCTCGACCGGAGTGATACCACGGCCTCACAAAAAAACCGACGTGAAACAACGCTTGCGTTGTGCAAGTAAGGTTATCGGAGGCCCAATTACTTTCCTTCTCAATCTTCCCAATTCTTGATTCCCTAACAACCCCTAAATTCTTAACACCCAAAAGGCTGGCGATGCACTTGTAACGTCTCTGGTGTTTCGGCTGACATAGATGGTGGTGATTGCTTACCATCAGGTGACCCGTCTGCTCGTTTAAAGGTTTATACCATAAAACTTATAGGCGGATGATGTGAAACTTTGTTTTGAAACAAACCTAAATAAAGTAAATAAAATCAAAACAAAATAACTTAAACAATAATGCAATATAAACTAGTCTAAATAAATATTATACACTCAAATGAACAAAACAAAAATTAAGGGGCTTCGCAAAAAGCGCGCAATTTGATCAAAGAACCTAATGAATTAAAAGGCTTCTTTGTACAAACGCATATCAAGATACCCTAACAATTTTCAACTGATACTCAACTTTAACTTAGAGATCTAAGGTTCATTTTAGATTGAAGTAGTTTATGAAATAAGGGTATTTTGATGTGCTGTGTATTGTGCAAAATTTACTATATTGTTAAAACTTTCTTTGTAAATCGTGCCTTTGAAAATTGTGTGTAACAATTGGGATTCAATTGATCGTAATATTACGCTTGTTAGTAAATAAAGGAGTTGGTTGACTGTGTTGTTTTTTTTTTGAAGGAGAATATCATCCAATGCCTTCTTCCGCCTTAGGCGAGGCGAGGGCTGAGTGACAGACTCTTACTGATTAAAAACCACCCTGTTTCTACTCCTGCTTTTCGAGCCGGAGCCCCAGTAAACCCGCTAGGATATTCGCAGCCCTAGATTAGGCGTCAGCACTACTGGGCCCCATCTGTGGTGGTCTGATGGCTCATTGAATCGTCCCCAGGCCTGCACTTACGGTGGCCGGAGATCGTCCCGCCATCCCCGACACCCGGAGTGTCTTTCGCGACCCCTGGAGTGTGAGGGGTTCGTTCCTCACGCGTCCTGTCTCCTCCATACCTACCATGACCGTTTTAACTTAAAAATTGATCTCAATCCCTTCCTCAATAAGTGCAAATGTGATTATAATTCAAATACTGTTTATTATGATTGAAATGAAAGTAGGTGGCCGGAGATCGTTCCATGATCCTCGACGCCCAGAGTGTCTTTCTCAAAGTCCACTAGTTGCTAGAGCGACAACTGTGTAAGAACCTTTACAAAACCCTTTAATGATTTCACGACTTAAACAATTCTATACAAAATCGGCTGTATCATAAAATGTAATGACTTGTAAAAGGCGTTCTCATTCATTTAATAGACTATAACAATAAATGGAAATTAAACCTGCTATGTATAAAGTCTGCCATTATTGTTGTAGGCGTGTCTTTCATGGATTATTATTAGGGCTGCGGTGACCTGGTTTCGTTACATAATTATTTATTTTAATTGTGGGAGAGCCATGCATCGGTACTGCTAGGCCGGCTCGACCGGGGTGATACCACGGCCTCACAGAAAACCGACGTGAAACAATGTTTGCGTTGTGTGAGTGAGGTTACCGAAGGCCCAATTACCCCCCTTCTCAAACATCCCAATCCCCGATTCCCAACCTTAAATTCCTAACCCCCAAAAGACCGGCAACGCACTTGTAACGCTTCTGGTGTTTCAAGTGTCCATGGGCGGCAGCGACTGCTTACCATCAGGTGATCCGTCTGCTCGTTTACCGGCTTATTCCATTAGAAAAATCGAAAAATCTAAGGAAAAGTACGATCTGCTAACAGTTCTAATATCAAATTTTTGACGTATGCATGCATTCGCAAAATGAGGTAACGTTCGTACTTATCATAACCTCCTACTCTTGCAAGAGCTGACTAAGGGTGCTTTTCCACCAGAGATTAGAGCCATCGCCGTCACTCATAGACAGTGGACACCCGAAACACCAGAGGCGTTACAATTGCGTGGCTAGCCTTTGGAATCGGGGTTTGAGAAGGGGAGTAATTGGGCCTCTGGTAACCTCATTCACACAACGAAACACAATGCAAGCGTTGTTCCACGTCAGTTTTCTGTGAGGCCGTAGTATAACTCGGATCGAGCCGGCTCATTCGTGCCGTAGTATTGTTCTCCCACACTTGTTATTTACCAATCAAACTTATGGCCTTTCATTTACGAAGTATTTTCATTCAAGTGCTTATAAAATGAATATATATGGGGTAATTCACTATTCGTAACTCAATGGGTTAAGCATAAATGTTCATATTAACTTAATGGCTCAACCCATAAACATTTTAATGGGATAATTAAATACACTGTCAACGCGATTCTGTCATTAACTTAATGGGAATTTATTGCCCAACGAATGGGAAACTTCAGAATGGGTCGAATGGGAATTTCCCAATTGATGGAAGCAGT
Source organism: Spodoptera frugiperda (assembly GCF_023101765.2). Taxonomy (NCBI): domain Eukaryota; kingdom Metazoa; phylum Arthropoda; class Insecta; order Lepidoptera; family Noctuidae; genus Spodoptera; species Spodoptera frugiperda. The sequence goes on along the minus strand of NC_064232.1, from coordinate 3,074,689 downwards.
TACGTGAGTGATTTATATCTGTTTGCCGTATTTTAAGTATGGGAGTTATTGGTTTTATACTAACGAGGAAGTGGTTATACCAATCTGGTTATTACTTTGTTAAGTGTCGAGTTCCGGGTTGATTACATCTTCAAAATCGAAGTCAGTGTCAAAGCATTTATCTGTAATAATCCTTAAAAAAGTGTCTTGGCAAAGTGCCTATTATTTATAACGTCAAATTGAATCTAGCTTCACTGACGGACAGACTGACCGGCACCTAGGTGCTCGTTCCAAAGTGTAGCTTCGAATGAAGAAGAATGGGTGTTTGAGCGAAAGTTTAACATCGCGCTCGATAGATGGCGTTGTACATTTTGTGTCGTTTTCTGAATCGCGATGTTAAGATTCTCCGCCGATAGACTATACCCCTTGAAGGGAAATATATTTTTGTACTCGACTAGGAAACAAATGTAGTTTCATTATTCACTTCCCCGGGAGTTGTATAGTGCCGAACAATGAGCAAGAAACTGATAAGTCCACACACTTACTCAACCACTGGAACTCCTGTGTTTTACTAAGAAATAAATACATTCTCATAACTCCAGACTTCAGACTGCACGGTTGGTGCGGTGGCTGGGCAATTGGCTGCCGCGCAACGGGTAGCGGGTTCGATTCCCGCACGTAGCAACTCTTTGTGTGATCCACAAATTGTTGTTTCGGGTCTGGGTGTCATGAGCATGTGAACTTGTATGTTTGTAAACGCACCCACGACACAGGAGAAAATCCTAATGTGGGGCAACGTTATTTTTAATAAAAAAAAAAACTTAAAAGGTAGGTACTGCCGCGTAATTTACTGCGCTACTACTAAAAGGTATTTAAATATAAAAAATACCTATTCATTAGCATGAATAGAGTTGCAGTAAACGATTGTACTCGATGATAATCGATTCCTAACGAGTCCATCGATTAGAACGTAGTTATGGACGTCGTATGAAAACTATGTAGTTTCATAGCATGACTATTTTATGAAGAGAAAATTTAAATCGTAAATTACATTGAATGTTTTACCCTTTGATCACATACCAAGCGGTATTAAAAAGCCACCAAACGCTATTTACATACTTTATTTAGACCGTTTATGTACATGTGAACGTAATGTCATTTGTCTAAGTGTGGAAGAGCCATGCTTCGGCACGAATGGGCCGGCTCGACCGGAGTGACACCACGGTTTCACAGAAATCCGACGTGAAATAACGCTTGCGTTGTGTGAGTGAGGTTACCGGAGATCAAATAAACCCTGAGACCCAATAAACCCTTTCCCAATCTTTCCGATCCCCGATTCCCCGAACAACCTTTAAATTCCTATTCCCCAAAAGGCCGGCAACGCACTTGTAATGCCTCTGGTGTTGCGGGTGCCTATGAGCGGCGCTGATAACTTACCATCAAGTGACCCGTCTGCTCGTTTACTGGCTTATACCATAAAAATAGGCTGGCCTGTCACGGTCTGTCGAAATTGATGACGATGCAATAAGTAACGAGATACGCAGAGTAATCAAGTTAATGTTATAAGATGTCCAGAGACAAAGTCAATAAAATGCTTGAATATTTTATATTATCTTTTGTTCCAAAGTTTTTAGCATATTTTGCATAAATACATAATAAAAACTGACAATAAAATGTATGGATAAAATGTTCATAAAACTTTTAACTCAAATCAGCATATCTTTATGTAAAATCTATTAATTTTCTGAACTCCTAAAGTTAAAACGCTGAAAATAATTTTAACTCTAAGTCTCATTTAAGTACAGTCCAAATAACAAGGATGTAGCGAGGTTGACTGTCCAGGCGACACACGTACTTAGGTATCGTCATGAGCTAATGTTCACATGTAAACAGCAGCTCATGTAGTGTAGATGTCCAGTCAACAAGAATGTAGCGAGGTTGACTGTCCAGGCGACACACGTACTTAGGTATCGCCATGAGCTAATGTTCACATGTAAACAGCAGCTCATGTAGTGTAGATGTCCAGTCAACAAGGATGTAGCGAGGTTGACTGTCCAGGCGACACACGTACTTAGGTATCGTCATGAGCTAATGTTCTCATGTAAACAGCAGCTCATGTAGTGTAGATGTCCAGTCAACAAGGATGTAGCGAGGTTGACTGTCCAGGCGACACAAGTACTTAGGTATCGTCATGAGCTAATGTTCACATGTAAACAGCAGCTCATGTAGTGTAGATGTCCAGTCAACAAGGATGTAGCGAGGTTGACTGTCCAGGCGACACACATACTTAGGTATCGTCATGAGCTAATGTTCACATGTAAACAGCAGCTCATGTAGTGTAGATGTCCAGTCAACAAGGATGTAGCGAGGTTGACTGTTCAGGCGACACACGTACCTACTTAGGTATCGTCATGAGCTAATGTTCACATGTAAACAGCAGCTCATGTAGTAGTTTAGATGTTGTCGCTTAATAGATTAATTAACACTATAGTAGGGGCGATCAGTATCTAATGATAGCATTAGGATATTGATTAGGGTACATATTGTGTAGAATATTACTGAACTACATAATATAGTCATTCCTTTTGTCTAAACCTCAAATCTCGCCTCATACCTAAGTAATTATGTATAATGAGCCCAAAGTGACTGATTGTTTAATACAATTGACTAATTGCTTAATATAAAAATAATATAGATATTCCTTGGTAATATAGTTGTGTATGTAGTTTCGTTATGTTTGGTAGTATAATATATTTTTTTTTGTGGGGGGAAAATCATCCAATGACTTTTCTCGCCCTGGGCGAGGCGAGAGGGAGTGTCAGACTCTTACTGACTAAAAACCACCCCGTTCGTTCTCCTGCTTTTCGAACCGGAGCCCCGGTAAACCCGCTAGGTAGTCCGCAGCTACGGATCAGGCATCAGCCCTACTGGGTATAATATTAGGAGTGTCTTGAGAGGTGCCACGGCGTCCGAAATGAAAGCTTCGGTAGGTTCCTGTTTCTGATCGGGCATGAAGAAATGCCCGGGTGTCTTTACTGTGATGATAAAGCGGAAGATTCGGTAGAGCATTTTTTTTTATGAAACAAGCCGGTAATCGAGCTGACGTATTACCTGATGGTAAGCAATCGCCGCCGCCCATGGACACTTGAAACACCAGAGGCGTGACAAGTGCGTTGCCGGCTTTTTGGGAGTTAGGAATTTAAGGGTTGTTGTTCGGGAATCGGGGATGGGGAAGATTGGGAAGGGGGAATTGGGCTTCCGGTAACCTCACTCACACAACGAAACACAACGCAAGCGTTGTTTCACGTCGGTTTTCTGTGAGGCCGTGGTATCACTCCGGTCGAGCCGGCCCATTCGTGCCGAAGCTTGGCTCTCCCACACTTAAATATATACGCATACGGTGTACCGATTACCTCCTGCATTAAATTCACCGAGGGAAGTGGAAACTATCGTTTTCTTTTCTTCTCCTCTAATAACATCTTCTGATTTGTTTCGTTGCGGGATCCAAGACAGTCATTCATTTCCTGGGACGCGCCGGACTTCAGTGTTCCGGTGTTTTCATGTTTGTATCTACTGTAGATCCTGGCTTACAGGAGTTGCAGCGGTATGGGAGGTTGTGGCGGGTTTGTCCCATTAAAAAAAAAAAATACGGTGTACCGAGTTATAATACGTGCTTTCTAAGATTTATTAAATTTAAACACCACTTACAAATGGTGAAGGAAAATATCGTGAGGAGTTTCAAATCGCCAACCCGCATTTAGCTAGCGTGGTACTTAATGCTCATACCTTCTCCGTGTGAGAAGATGCCTTTGGTCAGCAGAAGCCGCTTATAGGCTGTTGATGATTATTGATGGCTCAATCACCCCCTTTCCTAATCTTCCCGATTCCCCAACAACGTTTAAATTCTTAACCCCCAAAAGGCCGGCAACGCACTTGTAACGCCTTTGGTGTGTCGGGTGTCCATGAGCGGCGGCGATTGCTTACCATCAGGTGATCCGTCTGCTCGTTTACAGGCTTATACCATTAACGTATAAAATTACTACAAAACATTGATTTTTCCATCAATCGCTTAGGTTTATATACAGGGGTTAATGTTTTGTGAAGCGCTAAATTACACAGCTAATGCTTGGACAAACAGTTCTTTATACAGAGTGTGTGTTTAATGAACTTGCTCTTTTTGCATTTGAATTGCTTTTTGCAATTGTAAATTGTAGATTACATTTTATTTGTGAATACACTGTTTTATTTTGGAAATAAATGAAGATTTTTGTGGACAAAGCCAAATGTCAGCTACACATACATAATATCTATACATACAGACAGACAATTGTCTGACTGTTAACATTATAATTATTATAGTATTTTAGCTGATGTTTTCAATGCAAATTGTATTAACTTATTTCTTTGTTCACGTTTCAAAAGTCCCAAACAGATTTTAAGGTTTAATTTTATATACTTACTGAAGATATATGGAAATTTGTCGTTATTATTACATTTAATACAAACTAACTTTACAAATACAGAATTTTGTTAAAAACACCCATAAATTCAATATGTCAAAGTCATAATAAGCTAAAATGAATATCAATACAGTCATTTTTTTTATTAGGACAAGTCCTCCACAACCTCTCATACCGCTGCAACTCCTGTAAGCCAGGATCTACAGTAGATACAACCATGAAAACACCGGAACATTGAAGTCCGGCGCGTCCCAGGGACATGAATGACTGTCTTGGATCCCGCAACGAAACAAATCAGAAGATGTTATTAGAGGAGAAGAAAAAGAAAATTATAGTTTACATAAAGTCATGACCATCTAATATCAAAAAAATATATGTTTAATCATACCTCTGCCTACCCCAAAAAGCATAAACACTGTTCATCAATATTATCACCTGGAAACAATAAAGTTACGTATGTACAAACAAACAAACAACGAAACTCATGTTTTAAATCACTTTCCAATAAAACAACACGCTGTATAATAACCCGTTATAACTGGAAATCCAATAGCTTTTGTTTATTTTGAAACCGCTTTTAACCGGTATACTTTGATTATTATATGACTAGTTTAGCGACTGCGGCGTCACTCGCGTGGAATTAAAGGAAAATATCTCTTTTTTGTGGAGGAAAATCTTATAATGACTTTTCGCGTTAGGTGAGGCGAGAGTGAGTGTTTTTCTACCTGAAAAGATTGTTGTGAATGCGTTTGGCTTCTACCAATCATAACCATTGGTACACATAGCTTAGCACTGGGGGAAACGGACTCAGCTAAGCTACGTTTTTTAAATGGAAAGATTCTGGCTATGGATGGCTTCTCTACTCTCGATACATCACATACTCAAGCTACGCATCTTCCTCGCACAGCTACATAGCTTAGTATCAGTGGAAACGGTCACATAGTTTCATTTTAGTATCACAGTTACATAGCACATCTCTAGTGGAAAAGCACTTCTAGCTAGACTCTTATTTTATAAAAACCACCCCGTTCCTACTCCTACTTTTCGAGCCGGAGCCCCGGTAACCCGCTAGGCAGTCCACAGCTCCGGGTAGGTCTTGATCTTATAAGTATATTTGGGTAAAAAGTCGATTAGATATAAGGCGCTGATTGCTTACCATCAGGTGATCCGTCTGCTCTTTCACCAAAATGCAAACGGACAAACAATCAAATCTTTCTTTTTTATAATATTATACTATAGATTGTGATAAATATTTGTGTAATATTGATGTGTTATTGAAATTTTCGTTGTTAAATCTTGTTTGGCTAAGAACAGGTTATTGAAAATATTTTTGATTAAGTATTGAGTGTTTTCGGTATTATGTTCACCTATATTTTAGTACGGTATTAATTTTGACGCTGTATTCTCGATATATTGTTCTCACATGTGTATAAAATATGTAAAGTAAAATAATGTATTAGAGGGATGTTAAATGGTAAAGATGGAGTTTCTTGCTCGATTCGAAGCTATACTTTAGAACGAGCACCTAACTTCACTGATGCACAGACTGACAGACAATTCAATTTGACGTTTTAATAGTGCCTAATTAAGGATTGATTGAAATAAATGCTTTGAGTTTGACTTTTACATGACATATTCTTTTTAATCTACGGGAAGATAGCTCGAGGGGCAGTAAATACACATTCTTTCTCTGATTATGACTGTAAAAATAAAATATTCCCGTATAAAAAATTGTGAGCATATAGCCATATACTGAAAGGAAGCATCAATAATATTTTTACAGATTTGAGGGTTGAATCTGAGCTCCCCGTAAAGTGTCACGCATTATGTTAAAGGGAAATCCAGTTATGGCATCTCTTTGCATTTGCGCCATGCACAGAAGTCACCTACTCTAGCAGGCTTTTTTTAAGAGGGAATAACATCCAATGACTTCTCCCGCATTGGGCGAAGCGAGAGAGAGTGTCAGACTCTTACTGACTAAAAACCACCCCGTTCCTTCTCCTGCTTTTCGAGCCGGAGCCCCGGTAAACCCGCTAAGTAGTCCGCAGCTCCGGATCAGGCATCAGCCCTACTGGGCCCCATCTGTGGTGGTCTGATGGCTCTTTGAGGCGCACGTGGAACGCGACACGCCGCACGCACGATTCCAGCATCCTAAAACTGTAATTTCTACCTACACAAAGATAAAACCGTGAGTTTATACACGTACCCCACAGTACCTTCTCATGTAAAAGTTTTTCACCAACTTTCAGCAGTTAGAAAGCGCTGCATACAAACGCTGAAGTTTCAGGCGCACGTACTTCAATTTGCTATGCAGCTCAAACTTTAGGAATAAGGTTTCGTGACCTGTTGTTTAGTTAGTAATTATGAAATTACTAGTAGTTTATTTAGTAGTAAGTTTCTACATATCATATACATGAGTATATGATATGTAGAAACTCACATAACGTCAATAGACGTCGTGGCAGGCCCAAAAGGAGATGGCGGGATGAACTTGATACCAATGAAAAGGATTGGCCACAGAAAGCTTTACGAAGAGACGAGTGGAAGGAGGGTAGGAGGCCTTTGCCCTGCAGTGGGACGACCATGGCTGGAAATAAATAATGCTATGTAATATTCGTAGCAATATACGTTCCATTGTCTCTGCCTACCCCCATGGGAGACAAGCGTGAGGTTATGTATGTTGACTGCACGGTTGGCGCGGTGGCTGGGCAACTGGCTGCCGTGCAACGTGTCGCGGGTTCGATTCCCGCACGGAACAACTCTTTGTGTGATCCACAGATTGTTGTTTCGGGTCTGGGTGTCATGTGCATGTGCAATTGGAGAAAATCCTAATGTGGGGCAAAGATTAAAAAAATAAATAAAAGAAAAATAAAAAAAATGTATGTATATGTACCTACTAGTTTTTTATCTTTTTATTGAGGAGGGTTGACTCCGCCGGCCGTGCTTTGCGTCCCGCTTTTCCAGCCGGAGCCCTGGGTCCTTAGTCTGCTATTACAATTGTGTCAGAATGGTCGATCACTGAGCAGTGCGAGAGGGACGGAGCTATGTAGGTTGTATAGCTCCGTCCCTCTCGCAGCAGACTAAGGCCCCTTTTTTTTTTTTTGAGGGCCTGGTAACCCGCTAGATACTCTGCAGCTCCAGGTCGGCATTGGTCTGACTAGGGCCCATGTGTGGTCGTCTGAAGGCTCTTTGAGAAATTAAACTTATCCCATGATAATTAGGACTTATATTTAATATCTACATTGTATAGCGGCATTACGTGCCGTAATGTACACCTCTGCCTACCCCTTCGGGGATAAAAGGCGTGAAGTTGTGTGTGTGTATTTAATATCTGCCAAAATGAAAGAGCTTGTTCTATTTTATAATAAGGATTATGACGACTTACCTATAGTCCAGTCAAATAAGGTTAAATTAGGTAAGAATCTCGGAATGCGAGATACCCAGCTGTAATTTTGTATATACTTGTATATTGACCCCCTAAAACTTGTCTCAAAACCTACATATGGTAGGGTGTAAGCAACCCTTAAAATTCAGGGTCAAAGGGCCCAAAAATCGTTTTTTTGCGGTTTTTTCGAAATATCTCATTTCCTATGGGTTTTTGGTAGTTGTATTCAATAGCAATATTGTAGCATACAAAATTCTCTACAACTTTTGCATATACTTTTTTTTATACGGTGAACCGTTTTCGAGATAGAGGGCGGAGAGTGCGCGGTCACTGCATCTCTTCAAAACATTTTTTTTTCGTCTCACCTATCCGTGATGGTTGTCTATGGATAGGACATTAAAAAATACGTCATGGTTCCTAAAACCATTTTTCGTCAAAATCAATCGTTTGAAAGATAGACGCTTCCAAAGTGGAAAAATGAGGTCTATAGAATGTGTCCTGCCCTCTAACTTTTAAAATAAGTGAGTAAGAAAACTAAAAAAAATATATGCTGTAGATTTTAATAGAAACTTTCAATGAAAATTGGTTTGAACGAGATATCATAATTAGTTTTTACCCGACTGCGCCAGAAGGAGGGTTATGTTTTTCGAGTGTATGTATGTATGTATGTATGTATGTATGTATAATTGTTTGGCACGCTCTGCAGCCTAAACGGCTTGATGGATTTTGACTTCAGAGGTGTCGTTAGATTCGTATTTACTGTGAGAGTGACACTGGATATATGTATCAAAATAATAAAAAAACAAAATGGCGGATTTTTGGCGCCAAATTCGAATATTTCTCACTCTCTAGCCTGAACGACTCGAAGAATTTCCGCTTGATAGGGGTCGTTTAATTCGTATTTACTGTGAGAGTGACACTAGATATATCAAAATAAAAAAATAATAAAAGTAAAAAAAAAATAAAATAAAAAAAGGTAATTTAAAAAAACTGTCGTTAGATGTCGTGTCGTTAGATTCGTATTTACTGTGATAATGACACTAGATAATATATCAAAATATAATAAAACTAAAAGAAAATAAAATAAAAAAAGGTAATTTAAAAAACTAAAAAACCCGACTGCGTTTCTTTATAACATGAAAATGAAAAAAGCCTAAAACAAGAATACAAGAAAAATTTAAGCAGTCGGGACCCATTCTAGAAAGTATGTGCCCTCACTAAGTCTTCATAATATTTAGAATGGGTCCCGACTGCTTAAATTTTTCTTGTATTCTTGTTTTAGGCTTTTTTCATTTTCATGTTATAAAGAAACGCAATCGGGTTTTTAGTTCTTTAATTTACCTTTTTTTTAAGAATTGATTAAAAGAATTGAGAAAGTGGAAAATTAAGTGTGTTTTTATTAAAAATGTATCAATTCTTAAAAACTAATTATGATATCTCGTTCAAACCAATTTTCGTTGAAAGTTTTCATTAAAATCTACAGCATATATTTTTTTTTAGTTTTCTTACTAACTTATTTTAAAAGTTAGGGGGCAGGACACATTCGATAGACCTCATTTTTCCATTTTGGAAGCGTCTATCTTTCAAACGATTGATTTTGACGAAAAATGGTTTTAGGAACCATGACGTATTTTTTTATGTCCTATCCATAGACAACCATCACGGATAGGTTAGACGAAAAAAAATTTTTTTGAAGAGATGCAGTGACCGCGCGCTCTCCGCCCTCCATTTCGAAAACGATTCACCGTATAAAAAAAAAGTTTATACAAAAGTTGTAGAGAATTTTGTATGCTACAATATTGCTATTGAATACAATTACCAAAAACCCATAGGAAATGAGATATTTCGAAAAAACCGCAAAAAATCGATTTTTGGGCCCTTTGACCCTGAATTTTAAGGGTCGCTTACACCCTACCATATGTAGGTTTTGAGACAAGTTTTAGGGGGTCAAAATACAAGTATATACAAAATTACAGCTGGGTATCTCGAATTCCGAGGTGAATTCCTAAATTGACTGGACTACTAGTCATTTCTACGTACAAAACGTAGGTATCTAAGATCGGAAGTGATGTCACGCGATATTTTAAGTCATAGTCAACATATCTTCGAAAATATTTGCTTCGAAAATAAAATATACGTGTCTAATGTTTGGAAATAATCTACAATACGGACATTAAAATAAAAATTAATCATCTACCTTATTATTAATCTTTATATTGTCCACCTTTCCTTCATCAATATTGATATTGCCTTCATCTATATTTGTGCCAATATCAGATTACCTGCTAGTGACGTAATCAACGTTATGACGTCATAGATTAGGTTTATCATCTAAAAGAATATTGCGGGCGAAAGATAAATACAATGTCCATTATTTATATTAATGACTAGCTGTTGCCCGCAACTTCGTCTGCGTACAATAATGAATAATGACTTCTGATAAAGGAGAAGGGGACTTTTGGGCCCAGCAGTTAACTAGTTTAAATGTGTATTAAAAAAACCGTCATATTTTTCTAAAGGAAATCACAAAATATGGTTCATTTCTATCTGGTTTCTATCTGGGAAGCGAGAAAACTTAAATTAAGTTATAAAACATTAATGATTATTTAATCATTTATGCGTATACGTACTCTGTAATTTAAATAATGCCTTACGGCAACACTTCTGTCTGACATCAGTCAGTTACCGATTGACAGATGACACTCGTTCGTTGTGTTTCGTTCTGAGTGCGTATTTTCCATGTTTTATTGTTTAACCCCACGACCTCGGCTTTATAAAGGACTTTTGACGGATCTTGCATCTTTAAATTACCTGACTCTCTATTTTGGAGAACTGTTTAAGCCTATCAATCGGATATTGACGACATGGATCGCTGTGTAAATTGTACGATTGCGACTGGTCGCAGTAACTCTATTGGCAGAAGAGTCTTGGAAGATGAGGCGATTTTATCAGTTATTCGTCAGTGGCGTGCATCTCAGCCTGTATAATATGGTATCTTAGTTGGGAAACCTACACAATTCTTTGATGACATTCTCCTAAATTATTGAAGATGAATAATACATATTTTATACTAATATTGGTGTTTTTATTTATATATCCTCCTGTCCCTTTTTTTAGTTTTTAAAAGGTTAGTGCCTACTGCTTCTAAGGGCCTATGCACACCACGTTTTTTAAACGCGCCGTCGACGCGCGTTTGTAGCGATACAGACGCGATACGCACGCAAGTTAGACGCAGCCTGTAGACCTTTGCACACCTGACGCGCGTGTGTAGCGATACAGACACGCGTGTGTAGCGATGCAAACGCGCGTGTTATCGATACACACGAGCTGGTGCCGCGCGTTTGTATCGATACAAACGACAACAAACTGCACTGCAGGAGAAAAGCGGCTCTCCCGCCTTGGGCGAGGCGAGAGGGAGTGTCAGACTCTTACTGACTAAAAACCACCCCGTTCCTTCTCCTGCTTTTCGAGCCGGAGCCCCGGTAAACCCGCTAGGTAGTCCGCAGCGCACTTGCTACTCGACCAACGAAGCAGTCAAGTTATAATTACCATCAAAATAATCCATAATTACTTCCTCTATCATAAAAAACATTTTACTACGCCTAATAAACTAACAAAACAGCAATTATATACCTCCCTAATTACCCCCATTCAATATCCCCTTGTCAATTCAGTAATGAAAAATATTTTCATAATTAAGTTTTGAAATATTCAAAGATTTCGTCGTTCTCAGTTCGTTATTTTGGGGCCACTTTGAAAAGATTAAAACTCCGGATAATCTTAATTGAGGGCCGCGTAATCAAATGGAAAAGATTTGGCCGGAGATAGGGCAAGCCAAATGGAAAGAATTATCTTTTTGGCGGTTTTGTGAAATGTATCTCTAATGTCTGAGGTTATTTTTTTTTGTGATAAAGCCGGTAAATGAGCAGACGGGTCACTTGATGGTAAGCAATCGCCGCTGCCTATGGACGCTTGAAACACCATAGGCATTACAAGTGCGTTACTAGCCTTTTGAGGGTTAAGAAAGGATTGTTGGGGAATCGGGGATTGGAAATATTGTAAATTAGGCCTCCGATAACCTCATTCACACAACGCAAGCGTAACCTTGTTACGTCAATTTTCTGTGAGGCCGGGTATTACTTCTATCGAACCAGCCCATTCGTATCAAAGCATGGCTGTCCTACACTTATTGAGTAACACAGGTTCTCATTAAAAATCGAAATACGTGTAAACCGTATAGTACCTTTATAAAATAAAAAATACGTTACTTCATCTAATGATCAACGTTTTACATATTACGTAGTCTATTCATGATAAAATATAAGTCATATAAATAAAGAAAATGATACTCTTTTGTCTTTAAGCTCGCTTTCAAAGATATTGTAAGAAATTCAAAATGGCAGCTGTAGACGCCATGATAGATGGGATATGTCAAATGTCTTTTGTGAATAAATTCGATGGTTTCTCTGACATACGACACGTGTCAGGGGTTCATTAGGCGGCAATGGCACCCTGTATTTTAAGTATTAATGTATTTTAAGGGCAGAGTAAAACATATCTGCATAATATTATGTTTTACTTTAAATGGTCCCACTTCACTGCAAACTTGGGATATTTTTATAAAATCTGACGTATATTTTTGACGTTTTTAAGTGTGGAAGAGCCATGCTTCGGTACGAATGGGCCGGCTCGACCGGAGTGTTACCACGGCCACACCGAAAATCGTCGTGAAACAAAGCTTGCGTTGTATTTCGTTATGTAAACAAGGTTACCGGAGGCCCAATATCCTCCCTTCCCAATCCCCAATTCCCTAACAATTCTTAAATTCCCAACTTGTAACGCCTCTGGTGTTTCAAGTGTCCATGGGCGGCGGCGATTGCTTACCATCAGGTGATACGTCTGATCGTTTACGTGTTCCATAAAAAAAAAAGAATAGTTTATACGTCTTTCGATTTTTAATGAGACCTTTTATCACTATAACTGCCGTACTCAGAGACATGTAATGATTACTTAAACTATTCCTTAGTAACGATTTTGTTTAGAAAACAATTGCTAAGGATTGGCTTAAGTAACCATTACATGGTCTTTTCAAGGTCAGAGTAAATAGGTACTTTCTAAGTATGTGTGCTCCATCTTCGGCCACATCTTCGCTTTGCCGTTTTGGCAGTAAGCCGGTTGGGGACTATACGCAGACTTATCAACGTTAAAAAAATACATGGCTCTGAGTTCGACAGATTATGAATGAGTGTGTGGTTGTGTGAGTGAAGTTACTAGAGGCCGAATCCCGAATCATACTCCCACTCATTCCAATCATACTCCCACTCATTCCAACCATACTCCCACACATTCCCAACTGAAAAACAGTATCAATTTCATAATCCCTATAAAATATCTTAATGGATGTTTCAACAAAAATATAGAATCTTCGTAACCGCTAATGGAAATTCTTATTCAATCCATACTATACATATAATATTATAACAGTGTAAGTATCTGTTTGTTTGTCTGTATTTTACAGCAGCGATAAATTGACGTGATTCTTTTTTATTGGGATACTTGAATAAAAAATTTCATAGACAATTTTTGGCTCATTTTATCTCCTATTTTTTTTTATTGCGTCACGCCTTTTATCCGCGAAGGGGTAGGCAGAGGTGCACACCCACATTTCACAATTTATGTTGTAAGTCCCATGGAATAGGTGGTGAGCCTATTGCCATATACCGGGCATATTTCCAGCCTCCGTGCTACCACTGAGAAATATTCGAAAAACCGAAAAAAGCCCAGTAGTACTTCGCCCGACCCGAGAATTGAACCCGAGACCCCTTACCCTGCAGTCGCACTTGCAACCACTCGGTCAATGAGGCAGTCAGATTTTATCCTCCTAATTTCCCTAAAATAGTGGGTGGAAATTCATATGAACCATTTAACAATTTTCCAGCTATAAAGATAAAACTTGGTATTTGACTTATATCGTTATCTTTGACTTACAAAATAATTGTGCCTCTTTTATTACGGTACCGACTTCAAAAAAGGAGGAGGTACTCAATTCGTATAAACATACGTTTTGGTTTTTTTTTGTTAATCTGTTTCAACATCTTAAACGACAGTTTGTAAATTTATATACTTTTTTTTCAGTGGGAAAATCATCCGTTGACTTCTCTCTCTGCCAGGGCAAGGCGAGAGGGAGTGTCAGACTCTTACTGACTAAAAACCACCCCGTTTCTACTTCTGCTCGTCGAGCCGGAGCCCGGTGAACCCGCTAAGTAGTCCGCAGCTCCGGTATTTTCCATAGGAGCTAAGAAATTGGTATACAGGCTTTTTGTTATGTTGTCTACGACGATCAATTGTCGGGTAAAATCGCTAAAGAGTAGTTAGTCTTACTATCTTACAAATATTAAAAATGAAAAACTTTGTGTGTACATTTAATTTTGTTACTCAATCACGTCAAAACGGCTGAAGCGATCGGCATACATTTCAGATCAATGGTAGATTATATTCTGGAACTAGCTACTTCCGCGCAGTTTCACCCGCTCTGCTTGGCTCCTATGAGTCGTAGCGTGATAGCCTATAGTCTTCCTCGATAAATGCACTATTCAACACAGATATAATTATTCAAATCGGACCAGCAGTTCCTGAGATTAGCGCGTTCAAACAAACAAACAAACAAACTCTTCAGCTTTATAATATAAGTATAGATAACACATAAGGTATTTTTATCCCACGGGAACCCGGGCGATGTCGCAGGCAGAAGCTAGCAATAATGTAATTTCTATTACAAACGCAGGCGCCTTTAATTCTCCAAGGAAATCTAGTGATAGGTTTTTTTCCGGGTAACACGGTTATATATTTCATTTTCTTAGAAAAATGCTGTGTAGGATGGATCCCATATTTCCCTGATCATATTTGTGGGGTGAAAATCATCCAATGACTTCTCCCGCTTCGAGGCGAGGCGAGAGGGAGTGTCAGACTCTTACTGACTAAAAACCATCCCGTTTCTTCTCCTGTTTTTCGAGTCGGAGCTAGAGCCCCGGTAAACTGTTAGGTAGTCCGCAGCTCTTGATATTTTCCTGATGGGAATAGCAGTAATGTGATCTTTTGTGGATAGTTTTTTTTTATATATACATAACCTGACGCCTATCTCCCTTGGGGGACAGGGACAATGGAACGCCAATTGCTACAATAGTTACATACATGCCTCTTTCGTTTCATCAACAGTGATCTGTCTTTTCATGCATGCTTGTCGGTTAAGGGTACTTTTGTGTGAGATGTTATGTATGTAATTTTATTTTAATTTGTGATTAACAGTTTGATTTTTTTATTTACAGGTAATTAATTAACTGACCAGAGAAAAAAGGATATAAGTATTCAGAGAGTCCATAAGATCACCAGGTGAGATAAAACTGATTCAAAACTATGAAATGAATATAATAAAATAAAGTATGAAAAAAAGGAGCAACAGCAGGTTTTCAATACACAAAAAAAAATCTGATTACTTTGTTACGTTGTTTGAAATCATAATCAAGACTAATAATGCAGTCTAACTATAAAATTTACCAAAACAAATAAGGTTCATAATAAGTCATCTACCCTATTACTGTAAGATTTCACATTACTGGCAAAAAGTTTATACGAAGCCCTACATTAACCCACCCTTTGGGGGCAAAAAGGTATAATTTATACCACCCAATAAAACCGACAAAGCTCTATAGAGCTGAAAAAGAATACATAATAAATTAACGTCCAACCTTAAAACTTTGATATGACCTTGAACAACCGGTCAAGTTTTGCAGACTGCCCAATCAGCATACAGCGATCTCTTTTACTCCTACATAATTAATATGTACGCAGGATCGTTTTGTCTCTTTTACGCGCAAAATCAAAATAGGGATTGAGGGTCTAGCATCAATAGTTCGTGACTAGAATGAGTATTAGGGGATTTATGTTGGGTTCGGATAATGCAGATGTATTGCAGAAGAAATAGACTATTAATATCATTAATTTTGAAAACGGTTTTCCCTTCATTTTATCTATATACTTTATCTATACTCTTTAATAAATAAAGCTGAAGACTTTTTTTAAATTTTGTGGTGGCTCGGAGGTTTACGACGCACGTTTTTCATGCATGTTGTTGCATGGGTTTAAAACCTACCAACGGCAAAGTACCAATGTGACATTTTCCGAGTTATATACATATATTATGTATACTTTCTAAGCATATTTAAACAGCACTGGCTAACGGTGAAGGTAAACATAGTGAGGAAACCTGCGTTTATAATTTCTAATTATAAGTTTAAAATCACCAACCCGCATTGAGCAAGCGTTGTGATTAATGCTCAAACCTTCACTGTGTAACCTTGTGTGTGTGAAAAGAGGCCAGCAGTGGCCACTTATAGGTCAGCAGTGGCCACTTATAGGCTGTTGATCATGATGATGATGATAATGATGAAGACTTTTCCACCAGAAATGTGCTATAATACGTTGTTGTGGATGTTTGGCTTCTACCAATCATATTTATTGGTACACATAGCATAGTACTGGTAGAAACGTATTTAGTTAAGATATCTTTTTATAATATGGAAAAATGCATGTCATGGATGCATGCTATGATTATGTACCATGGTCCCTACTATCGATACATCGCATACTCGATCTATGCAACTTTGCGGCGGCACATCTTCATAGCACATCTTACTCCCACAGCTACATAGCTTAGTATCAGTGAAAACGGTAACATAGTTTCACAGCTTACCTATTACATCTTCGTAGCATAACTACACAGAAAAAGCACCCTTAAAAGCACATCATGTCATAATATCTGTCTTCTTTTTTCCCTCAAAACAATACCTAACCTCATCTATGAGAAAAAAATATTACTTAATACATTTTCAAAGCCTTATAGCCCTTCTTCTTGGTCCGCCCAAACATTAGAGCTGACAATGAAACCTTACGTTCAAAAGGGTCGTGAACCATTGTGTTCGTGATTGATGACCATCTATACCTTCGGCCTTGAAGGATGGAGAGCATCTGATGTCATGATGAATATGATGTGAGGTCTTTAAGTGTCAAGATTGATTGTTTTAGGGGAGAGAAAATGTGGTTTTTTAAATGTACATAATTATGTTTTGTTTCCGAAGAAAAGGACAGCCCCTACTCCGGTTCTCGAATGCGAAGTTTCGTTTAATATTCGGCCGTAGGTTTTATTGATTTACTAATAAAATTACTTAAAATAACGATTTATTTTTAATTTCATATAAAAACCTATTTATTTATCTTCATTTTATTCGTTCATTTTTGTTCAAGAAAGTTCGCAATAAATAGAATTGTAGTATGCAATCTGCGAAGTTTGCGTAAACCTATAGATAATAGAAAAAAAAAAATTCGGACGAAATTTCGTTTTTCGTTGAATTAGAGTAGGCCCCTTGGTGTTCGGCCTCTTATGCGTTGACGGTGATGCAAATAAAAGCAATTGCTATCAATTGTTTTTATTGACAAAGCGACAGAGACAGTGAAAGAGATAGCTCTTTCATAACAAATTCACACATACATTTTTATATGCAAAAAAAAAAACAAAAAACATAATCAATAATTTATATTTACTATTGTAATCTTCGAACAAAACACATTGTGAGAAGATGAATTAGTTTTAAGTAATTAAAATTATTGTACGTTTTTTCTTTGTGGTCAATTTTCAACACTTCAACTGTATAATGTATTGGCTTAAACTGTAAAATTATGCATGTTTTTTCTACTAACACTATCTCCCATTAAAGCCGTGGCAGAAGATACATTTAAAGCTCCTCATAAAATTATGTACAAATCTAAACCAACCAATTCAACAAATAATACCAGCAATCTTTACATTAACAAATCGACTTCCCATAACAAAACAGACTCGTTATTCCAAAACAAAAGTACTTGAGATAAAATACTCTCGCACAAGCCGAAGTGTTTACTAAGTGCCTGGAGTATCTGATTTAAATAAAAGGCGAACTCAAGGGATTACATTGTATTATCACGCCTTTTGTTTTCTTAAGGGTTTTAGGCTGCTTTTCCAACAGAGATGTGCTATGCTACGTTGCTGTGGATGCGTTTGGCTTCCACCAATCATATTTATTGGTACACATGGTTTAGCACTGGTGGACTTTTTTTTGAGGTTGGAAAATCATCCAATGTCTTCTCCCATCTTGGGCGAGGCGAGAGGGAGTGTCAGACTCTTACTGACTAAAAACCACCCCGTTCCTTCTCCTGCTTTTTGAGCCGGGGCCCCGGTAAACCCGCTAGGTAGTCCGCAGCACAAAGCACTGGTGGAAATGGAGTCAGCTAAGTTTTGTTTTTTATGTGGAAAGATGCGTCTTATGCATGTGTGCTATGGCTTCTCTACTATTGGTACATTGCATACTCGAGCTGCGCGTCTTCCTCGCACATCTACCTAGCAGGAAACTGTCACATAGTTTCGCAGCTTAGATAGGGTAAAGGAAATTTGGAGTAAGGAAAGCCGTGTGGTGACAGCAGAGTAGATTACATTTGTCATCAACCCTACTCTTCCCGCGGGTATTGTAAGAGTTGACTCTAGGTCTCTGACTGCACAGCTGGTGTGGTGGCTGGGCAACAGGCTACCGTACAACATGTAACGGTTTCGATTTCTACTACTAACTCTTCGTGTGATCCACAAATTGTTGTTTCGAGTCTAGGTGTTTTTTTTCTTAAAAAACGTTGCCCCACATTAGGATTTTCTCCTGTGTCGTGGGTGCGTTTACAAACATACAATTTCACATGCACATGACACCCAGACTCGAAACAACAATCTGTGGATCACACAAAGAGTTGTTCCGTGCGGGAATCGAACCCGCGACACGTTGCACGGCAGCCAGTTGCCCAGCCACCGCGCCAACCGTAACCTGCAGTCATACGTAACCGTGCAGGTGTCATGTGCATGTGAATTTGAATGTTTGTAAACATATTCATAACACAGGATAAAATCCTGGTGTGGGGCTACGTTATTTTAAAAATAAGACTACCTCACAGAAAACCGACGTGAAACAACGCTTGCGTTGTGCTTTGTTATGTGAGTGAGGTTACCGGAGGCCCAATTAATCCCCTATCCAATCTTCCCAATACCCAGACAACTTAAACAACTCTTAAATTCCTAACCCCAAAAAGGCCGGAAACGACTTGTAACGCCTGTCGTGTTTTGAGTATCCATGGGCGGCGGTGATTGCTTACCATCAAATGATCCGTATACTCGTTTACCGGCTTATACAATAAAAAACGGTACGAACTGGTGTTGGTCACGGGCTGTTGATGGTAATATGACTTTTACTGAAAACTAGGTATTTAATACAGTTAATCACTTTGTCCGCCTAGACCATTAATTTTGTGAGGATGAATAGCCTACGTGTCAGCCTGTAATTTATCTCAGTCCTAAATGAAATCTAGATCCGTTCAGCTCTTTAGCACCGTTTTATCTAGCGAACATCTATTATTTATAGCTACCCGTTGGGCGAAGCGAGACGGAGTCAGACTCTTAATAAAAACCACTCCGATCCTACTCCTGCTTGCTTCGGTAAACCCGCTAGGTAATCCGTAGCTGTCAGACATCAGCCCTACTGGGCCCATCTGTGGTGGTCTGATGGCTCTTTGAGGCGCGCGGGGAATACGACGCGTCCTACACGCAGGTTCGACCCCTCGCGCACCCAGTCTCCTTAGCTATCATGACTGCTTCACAGAAGGAGGGGATGGCATCCCAGTCCTCCTCGCTCTGCAACATGGCTTGAACTAATGCCGGTCGTCATCGCTGACCAGCTCCCTAAAGCCACGGCGGCGGTGCTCAGCCCACGTAGGGCAGACCGCCACCCTATGCTCCACTGTATCCGCCGTGAGGTCATCGCGTTGCATTCACGGTAATAATTCATATTTACTGTGGTGACGGATACTAGTATAAATAAGTTACCACCACTATTCTTCTCCTGAGTGTTGTAGACTCGTCTATAGGACACTACACTTTTGTGAGAAGTCTAGAATCAGACTCTCTAATTGTTTTGGGGAGTGTAGAGCAGCTTTAATATTATCCATTATTTAAGTGTGGGAGAGCCATGCTTCGGCACGAATGGGCCGGCTCAACCGGAGTGATACCACGACCTCACAGAAAACCGACGTGAAACAACGCTTGCGTTGTGTTTCGTTGTGTGAGTGAGGTTACCGGAGGCCCAATTCCCACCTTCCCAATCTTCGTAATACCCGAGTCCCGAACAACAACCCTTAAGCATTAGAACTCAAAACGGGATATTTACCATGTTTTTTAATTTCTATGAGTTTCCGATAAAAACTTATAACAACGCTTAAATTCCTAACCCCCAAAAAGCTGGCAACGCACTTGTAACGCCTCTGGTGTTTCAAGCACCCATGGCCGCCTATGGGTGCTTTGGTGTTTCAAGTGTCCATGGGCGGCGATTGCTTACCATTAGGTGCTGCTCGTGTTTCATTAAAAAAAATCGTGGCCTCGCAGTAATATACGGTATTTTTATAACTTTAAGTGCTTTTTGCATTTACGGTAATAGTTCTTATCTTTACTCGCCGTGTGGTGACCACCTCTACTCTAGCCGTCGATGTTGTAGTCTCGTCAATATGACACTACCTACACTTTTGTGAAAAATTTGCAATCAGACTCTCTGATTGCCATTGCATATATTTTATATGATGAACATAACATAAAAAGTAAAACAGAAAAATGTTTATTATCAATGTCATCGTCAATAAAACATTGAAACTGAATTTATTTTTGTGAATAGGCTACAAAAGAGCACTTTTGCGTATCAAAATAAGCGAGATTGTAAAAAGTTACCTTTTGTTATTATGTATAAACTCATAACTAAGTCTATACTAAACTTTACTTCGCACATCAAGTACCCTAATCTCAAGTTGACAGTCGTCACATTACGCTAAGTACGTTCCTAATGTCGGTCGGGTGTGAGAACATGTACTGAACGACAGACATGCTGTAAATCAGGGGTGGCCAACTTATACATACGAGTACAAAACTACGTTACATACAAAAATTACTTATTGAAAAGTGCTATTACACTTTGGACGAATTTCTTAAGGATAAATTTGATGAACAATAAGAATGTAATAGTTATACTTTATTTGAATTATTATAGCGCTCTGTTAATCCGTACGACCTTTGTTATGTGCGTATGTATCTATGTTTAACAAATAAATTTATGAATGTAATAGGCAATAATAAACTACGATTACGACTTATAAGGCTTGACATTTAATTTGGATGTTATTTATAATTTGGAATATTAATTATGTATAATTTTATTGTTTTTTTTTTAATTCTGATGTATATTTTATTATTGTATGCCTCAACGGCGGGACATAGCTGAACTAATTTTAATTATTTAAGATCTTTATTTATAATGCATACCAATGGTCCACAATAAAGCTGATTTGATTTGATTTGAGTATGTACTCGCGATCGACTTTTTTTCTAAAAGTTACTCGCGATCGACCTTTTGTACAAAATATTTATGTGTACACATACTTTAGTACCAATTTTTTTTTTTATGAAACAAGCCGGTATTATAGCGGACGTATTACCTGATGGTAAGCAATCGCCGCCGCCCATGGACACTTGAAACACCAGAGGCGTTACAAGTGCGTTGCCGGCTTTTTGGGGTTAGGAATTTAAGGGTTGTTGTTCGGGAATCGGGGATGGGAAAGATTGGGAAGGGGGGAATTGGGCCTCCGGTAACCTCACTCACACAACGAAACACAACGCAAGCGTTGTTTCACGTCAGTTTTCTGTGAGCCGTGGTATCACTCCGGTCGAGCCGGCCCATTCGTGCCGAAGCATGGCTCTCCCACACTTAAAAAGAAGTTAGAAGTTTTTTCTTAATTTCTGGTCCATGATCGGTCAAAAATGCTCTCGGTACCGACCTGTTGGCCACCCCTGCTGTTAATGTTCATATTTGTGTTTGTTAATGTGACATGTGAATTAAGGGTAGTGGTTTTTTTTTGTTGAACATGACAATACATATACTCGTGTAGGCACTTTTACATACATATTACATCTTTTTTCTTTTTCTGGTGAGAAGGGAGGACCTTTACAAGGCTAAGGAATGTACGACTTTTACGTCTCTAAAATCTATCCTGGTGGCAACCATCAGCAAATTATTATTCATTTAATCATATTATCACATATCAACAGCCTATAAGTAACCAGTCCTGACCAAAAGCCTCTTGTCACACGAAGGTTTGTACATTAATCGCCATGCTTGCTTAGTGGGGATTAGCGATTTCAAACGGACTACCTAGCGGGTTACCAGGGTTCTGGCTTGAAAAGCAGGAGTGGGAACGGGGTGGTTTTAAGTCAGTAAGGGTCTGACACTCCCTCTCGCCTCGCCCAAGGATAGGACGCATTGAAGGATTTTTCCCCCTCAAAAAATGGCCAAATCTGCTGGTAAAAGCTAGTATTACATATTTACACACACAACCTAAATAGAAAATTCTTACCATCTTGAAATTAACATTATATTTGCATTTCAAAAGTACGACGCGACGTGCTAATTAATGTTAATTAACTTGCTTATTTTCACAGAATATCAAATAAGATGAATTGTTGAGTGTTTTGTAACACATATAGAAGTGTGAGCCAAGATTCGGCACTGCTGGGTCGGCTTGACCGGAGTGATACCACGGCCTCACAGTACACCGACGTGAAACAACCACAGCGTTGTGTTTCGTTGTGTGAGTGACGCCAACCTTCCCAATCCTCGATTCCCCAAGAACCCTTAAATGATAAATGATATGGATACCCGAAACACCAGAGGCGTTACGAGTGCGTTGCCAGCCTTTTGGTGATTAGGAGTTATTGGGGGAATCGGGTATTACGAAGATTGGGAACAGGGGGATAATTAAACCTCCGGTAACCTCAATCACACAACAAAATATAACACAAGCGTTGTTTCACGTCGGTTTTCGGTGAGGACGTGGTATCACTCCGGTCGAGCCGACCCAGCAGTGCCGAAACATGGCTCTATAACACTTAGCATGAATGACCTATTCTACGTCAGATATGAACCGACCCATAATCTCTACGCTTGGTAAACAGGTTAGAGAATCTCCACCATGGAGATTGCAGTTTCAAAGTTTCAGATATATCAAAAAGATTGGAAGATTGGCCTGTCAATTTTCATGACGCGAACGGGTAGAGTAGTAATGGAAACAAAATGTCTTCTGATCTGTACCCGGCTCGAATAAACCACGACTGCACGGTTGGCGCGGTGGCTGGGAAACTGGCTGCCGTGCTACGTATAGCGGGTTCGATTCCCGCACGGAGCAACTCTTTGTGTGATCCACAAATTGTTGTTTCGAGTCTGGGTGTCATGTGCATTTGAAATTGTATGTTTGTAAACGCATCCACAACACAGGAGAAAATCCTAATGTGGGGCAACGTTTTTTTTTAAAAACAACCAATCAAAGCGCTGAACGCGCTTTCGTTTCGATTACTTTAAAAACGTAAAGCAAACTCATACTAAGGGTACTGTACCTTAATATCTACACCTCTGCCTATACTCCTTCTACAACGTGTAACAGAAAGGGGGTATTATATATCAAGTGCACGGTTTCTAGATAACATAACAAACGATACGGGAAGGGTTTTTTAAACTTTATGTTTTCAAGTTACCAAGCACGCGCTACCACCGCGCTAATCAATATAGGTAGACAGGTACTAGGCGATCAGATTTACAGAAGAAATGTTTCGTAATATTAGCGAGTGATCCCTGTAGTGTTGTGATACGTTTGTAGGATTTAAAATCAAGAACCATGCGAAACCAAGTATTTGGTACAATTTTTTTTCTAAACGTATTTTAAGCTGAAACTTCGTGTAGAGATTCTATTCAACCTGTATTCATCAGCGCTTCTTGATGTATATGGTCATTTTGTTACACGTTGTATAAATACAAGTCCGTTTATACATTGTGAGCCTTCTGTCCTAACTTTATCGATGCCGTAATTAGTTTAGCCGCCATTTTGGCGATCGACCCGGTTAATCGAGCCTCATATTTAGAGTTCCGTTGGCAAAGGGTCCAAAGGATTCTCTATGTCGTATATCTAATATTTGTTTGTTCGTCTCGTAAATCTGTAAGTATGTTGAAAGTTTCACAAATGATAAAATTTTAAGTTTATATAATATTAAGTGTGGGAGAGCCAGGCTTCGGCACGAATAGGCCGGCTCGACCGGAGTGATATCACGGCCTCACAGAAAACCGACGTGAAACAACACCTGCATTGTGTGAATGAGGTTATCGGAGGCCCAATAACTCTTAAATTACTAACCCCCAAAAGGCCGGAAACGCACTTGTAACGCCTCTCGTGTTTTGAGTATCCATGGGCGGCGGTGATTGTTAACCATCAAATGATCCGTATACAGGTTTACCGGCTTATACCATAAAAAACGGTACGGAACCCCTCATAAGTGAGTCCGACTCACACTTTACTGATTTTTGGTTTTTATTTTCCTGTCAAGAGGAATGATATCTGACAGAGGTTTTGTGTGTATGTGTGTGTTCTTACTATGTATGAGTGTGTGTGTGTGAGAGAGAGAGTTTTGTATGTCAATACAATTATCGGGGAACGGAGAATTGTTTGCGAAAATTTCGCCGTTCGGTGCTCGGATGAGACTTTTTATGTGTGTGTTTGATTCGGTCTTGTGTTTTATGTCCCGTATTTGATTCTTGTGTGAGATTGATGTTTTTATGTTATGATGTTTGTTTTGATAAAAGAGGGTTGGTAGAAGTGTAACTTATATTTCTTAGCTGTCCTTGAACTTAATTTAATAGTTACTTAGGTAAATACCCTGTCTGTATACCGAATTTTATCAATTTCCATTATGTAATTTTTATATAATATATTATATATTGGCTTATATTGTATGGTCATCAAGATTAGGAGTGTGTACTAAATATAAGATTGGTAGGACGCCAGGAAAGGGGTTACATGCCAATTTCTGTATTTAGCCCAAATCATCTGGTCGATATAAGTTTTTAAACTGACATGGTCATTAATACTAATAATAGAACTTGAAACGGGATATTTACTATATCGGAAACTCATAGACACAAATAAACATGGTAAATATCCCGTTTCAAGTTCTAATATTAATCTGGTCAAGCTTATTAAAACTGTAAAACAAAAATATGAACGCTTAAAATCTCAAAGCAAGCAACGAAACACACTGCAATAACCAAAACCTTTAACATTTCAAATCCAACAGCAATCATTCACTTCAATAGTTCAATCACTCATTCGTTCGTTCTCACCACATGTGACATAAAAGCTTCGTCCATTGCAATCGACATATTTTTTCAGCTGAAACAAAAGAAAAATTCTATTTTCAGCACCTGTGTCTGACAGCTACTGGACAGTTAGTCACGCTATATGTATATTAACTGAAGAGCTGATGCTGAGTTTTCGACATTTCTTTTTTAATAATAATATTGATTATCCTAGCTTCACTGACGGACAGATTGATAAAATATTATTTGTTTCTTTATTTGTTGACGTTTTTGAAAGTATCTATTTATGGTTTAATTGGAATGAATGATTTGACTTTTACTTTGAATGGCAATTTCATTTGTTTATCATTGGGCTAATTTATGAAATTACTACGACTATTTTAGAATTTTACAATATTTAATAAAGTTCGTAGCGATTACTACGGCGTAGCGACTACGGCGTAGCGCTAGAACAATTTACTTTTCAATAGTTAAATGGTTAGTTTCTTTATAATATTTCATTCATCATCTAACATTTTTGATATAACAACTACTTGCAGAAACCTATTTACTTCCTTGCAGGGAACTCATTTTTTAGTAAAAGTCAAAATCGGTCCAGCTACTTCAGCGTTAGCCAGAACAAATATACAGACAGATAAAAATTTAAAAAGTTTTTTTTGTTTTATGTATTGTATGTATGCTCACTGCTCTAATGCTCATATGTGATAAAAAGCAGCTAATGCAATATTACAAACAGACACTCCAATTTTATTTATGTACGGTATACAACGTGTAACAAAATACCCATATACATCAAGAAGCCCTGAAGAGTACAGGTTGAATAGAATCTTTACACAAAGTTTCAGCTTAAAATACATTTAAAAAAAATGGTACCAAATACTTGATATCGCATAGTTCTTGATTTCAAATCATATAAACATGTCACAACACTACAGGGATCACTCGCTAATATTACGAAACACTTCTTCTGTCAATATGATCGCCTAGTACCTGTCTACCTAATTTTGAATCGCGGGCCGGCGCGATTTGAAAAATTCATAACTTGGTATAATGAAAACACGAGTTTAAAAAACCCTTTCCGTATCATTTGTTATGTTATCTAGAAACCGTGTAATTGATATGTATACACCTATTTGTTACACGTTGTATATAGAATAAATAAAACCGCTCATAGTAATAAGAGTGGAAAAGACAGAAGTTAGGATGATATACATTAGTCGTCCTCTGACCCATGACATGACATCATCAGTCTTCTTGTTTAGATGAGGGTCGACAGGACTGTAGCACCTCTTGTTAAAGCCACGCTAGGATTACGGGTGTAAAATTACCCCAGTTAAAGTTTTACGGTTAAAATTTAATGTTGTAAAAGTTTAAAGTAAAGGAAGTTTTTTAATTAATTTTTCCGAGCGATTATCTTTTTGGTAGCTTGTGTTTGTGTTTAGTGGGAGTTTATGTTTAAATTTGTTTTATCTGTTTTTGTATTGGGAAGTTAGTTGAGAGAGATAAGTTACCAATGGGTAAGTACTTCACTTGTCTTAGTAAAGGAAAAAATCTATCTCTTTAGGTCCCTAAAAATAGTTATGTTGTAGGAGACGGATCACCGGATAGTAAGCAATCGCCGCCGCTCATGGATACTCGAAACACCAGAGGCGTGTGTTGTCGGCCTTTAAGATTTTATAAATTTAAGTGTTGTTAGGGAATCGTGTATTGGAAAGATTGAGAAGGGGGACAATTGAGCCTCCGGTAACCTCACTAAATTTATACAACGTTGTTTCCCGTCGGTTTTCTGTGAGGTCGTGGTATTACTTTGGTCAAGCCGGCCCATTCCTGCCAAAGCATGGCTCTGCCACACTTGTATGTAATGAAATAAAAGTGACTTCTTAGTTTAGAAATTTTAAAAAATCTAATATAGATTGGTGAAAATCGTCATAAAATGGTAGCTTAGGACCAAACACCAAGTATACACCATTTCATCAAAAACTTCAGCCTCTCCACCATTTAAATAAAGTCCATAGGAAACGCAATTACCTAGGTAACCTCTCATAAATATCAAAGCCTTCCCATTGGACGTTTAACACAATTTATGCAAATGATCCCTCGCTCGTTTTCAGTCCGATCCGACCACAGATCTGAAAACTGCTGAAAGAGTTCACGGATATGGTAATGGCATTTAGATTTCCTGCGTTTGATTTTTTCAAGAGGTTTTTGGAGGTAGAATTTATTTGTATGTTGATTGAGAGTATGTATGTCTTTATTTATTAAGAAGTTTAACGTCAACATCTATCTACAGTCATCCTTTGGGGTGCTTTTCTACCAGAGATGCTGCTATACTAGTTATGTGTGTGCTATAATAATTAAGCTGTGAAAATATGTGACCGTTTCCACTGATACTAAGCTATGTAGCTATGCGAGGAAGATGTGCAGCTCGTGTATGCAATTTATTGATAATAGGTAAGCTATTCATAGTACGCATCCATAGCACGCATGTTTTCATATAAAAATAATGGCTTAGCTGAGTCCTTTGATCCGGAGCTGCTACCTAGCGGGTTTACCGGGGCTCCGGCTCGAAAAGCAGGAGAAGGAACGGGGTGGTTTTTAGTCAGTAAGAGACTGACACTCCCTCTCGCCTCGCCCAAGGCGAGAAAAGTCATTGGATGATTTTCCCCCTAAAAAAAAAAAAAAAAGCTGAGTCCTTTCTACCAGTGCTCAGCTTTGTGTACCAATGAATATGATTGGTGGAAGCCAAACCTATTTACAGCAACGTAGCATAATATCTCTGGTGGAAAAGCATCCTACCAAAGCACCTGCAGAAAGATTGGTGTAGATATAATGGTAATTATTTTGTCCTCAAAATTCAGATCATATAATTATCACAATCACTAGCTACTTCCTCGCGGTTTCACCTTCTCTACTCCACTCCTTTTAATCAAGGCGCCATATTTTATAACTATCCTCGATAAATAACCTATCCAACACAAAAATATTTTTTGTAATCGATTCAGTAGTTCCAGAGATTACGATGTTCAAACAAAGAAACTCTTCAGCTTTGTATATTAGTGTAGAGTAATATTATAAGATTGGAAATCAAAACAAATTACAAAAATAATATCTCAAAACGTTCATCAGCTTATCCAATTCAATTCCTACATCGCCATAACTACACCGATAGCTACGCAATCATGGCGCAGCTCTCACACAGAACGTCAGATTACAATAAATGATTATTCAACTTATACGAGTATTTATGATAACTGGGATTGTGTTTGTATGTACACACTGTACTGTTGACTGCACAGTTGGCGCGGTGGCTGGGCAACTGGCTGCCGTGCAACGTGTCGCGGGTTCGATTCCCGCACGGAACAACTCTTTGTGTGATCCATAGATTGTTGTTCCGGGTCTGGGTGTCATGTGTATGTGAAATTGTATGTTTGTAAACGCACCCACGACACAGGAGAAAATCCTAATGTGGGGCAACGTTTTTAAAAATAAAAATAAAAGTATGCAGGTAGAGAAATAAAGATTAATTCTGTACAGAGATAGTAGCTATTGTTATACTAAATTGTATGCAATTTAACTTAACCAAATCTGTTATAAATGTCTTAGTTGGCTCGCTTGGTGAAATATTAAATAACTTCTTAGTAAACTTCGTACACAGTACACCGAGAGTTGATAGTAGAGACATTTCGATAAAAAATTAAGCACCTATTTTTTTTTATATCATGTTAACGAGAATCGAGTGCCGAGTACTCTCCATAAGTATTGAAGGTATTTCACCAGTCACCCCGTTATATATTATAAAAAAATGAGCTTTAATTTGTCCAACCCCGTAATTTAAACTGAAATGTTGCGATCTCAATAAAGAAAATTCAAATAAGTAAAATTTTAGTAAAACCAATTTTATGCCTAAAACAAAAGATAAGGCATTTTTCAACTATCCTAACTGGATTAAAAATCCAGTTCACTAATAATATACGGTACTTTTTTATTTCTTGGATATGTAAAGCTGAACGGTTTGTTTGTTTGGACGCGCTAATCTCCGGAAGTAGAGGTTCGATTCTTTTTGTCTTGGGTAGTCTATAAAACATCACGCTACAATCAATAGAAGCCAACCAGAGCGGGTAAAATCGCAAGGAAGTAGTTCTAAGTACATAATATTTACCTATCCAACCAATAAACCATGAAGCTACATCTACTCTCTAAAATAATTCATCAACACTCCCTTTCACGTCCAATCATGTCGCATTTTTCCAGACCAATTGACTTCATACTGCAACTTCTTCAGAGCAATTTCAACTTTAACTCAAAAGGCTTATAACTGAAAATTCATTGCAGCAATTTGAAAAATGGTGTAGTTTGACTTGCTGCCGTCTAGTTCACGCTTCATGCAACTTTTGTTTTTTGTCCTGTCAACACTACAGGGCCTGAAATCAATACTGAAGTATACGTTTTTCAGCTTTTTTTATTGCTATGGCTGAAATTGGAAGTTTTTTTATTTGGTTTGTCAACTTTTCTTTTGTTTCCATATCGTTATTTCGGTGGAAGTCGTGTGGTGAATTATTGTTTTTGAAGAAAAAAATGGACAGAATTTACCTAGCATCTAGCTTCACTGACAAACAGACTGACAGACTATTATTTCTTTATTTGTTGACATTTCAAAGGGACCTATTTATTGTTTAATAGGAATAAATGGTTTGATTTTGACTTTGAAGTTCGGGCAGCAGCGCTCTCTGATAAACCTGTAGATAGTTCTGAGGTGGTCCTATTGTAACCAAGTTAGGATCCGATGATGGGATCTTAGAGAAATCGAGGGAACTCCTCAAATATTATAGGGAACTATATAGTGATTTTGGTACATATACAAATATTATAGGGAACTATATAATCATCTAGAATTGAAGCATTTACAGTCAAAAAGTAACTTTTGAAGAGGTGAAACTGATGAAGAAGACTAGAAATGGCCAATGGAACTTCATACTCACATAGAAATCAAAATAAAGTTAATTAAGTGACTGTGACAATACAAATAAATAAAGTAGTTATTGAGATAGAGAATTTAACCAACTTTTTTAGTTGCGATACTCAGTATCGCAACTAAAACTAACCGGGTTAAATATTGAAACTAATCTGCTAATGTAATACCTATGTATACAGCGTGTAACAAAATACCCATATACATCAAGAAGCCCTGAAGAATACAGGTTGAATAGAATCTTTACACAAAGTTTCAGCTTAAAATACGTTTAAAAAAAAATTAGTACCAAATACTTGGTATCGCATGGTTCTTGATTTCAAATCATAAAAACGTGTCGCAAAACTATAGGGATCACTCGCTAATATTACGAAACATTTTTTCTGTCAATCTGATCGCCTAGTACCTGTCTACCTAATTTTGATTCGCGTGCCGGCGCGATTTGAAAAATTCATAACTTGGTACCACGAAAACATGAGTTTAAAAAATCCTTCCCGTATCGTTTGTTACGTTATCTAGAAGCCGTGCACTTGATATGTATACACCCTTTTTGTTACACGTTGTATACACATGAATACAATCAATGATTTGACTTTGAGTTTTAAGTTTTGCGTTTGTGTCGCGGGTTCGATCCCCGCACGATACGACTGTTTCTGTGATCCACAAATACATAGTTGTTCTGTGTCTTGGTTTCTTGAACTTATAATGTTTGTAAATACACCCACGATACAAGAGAAAATCCTAGCGTTTTTTTTTTTTTGAGGGTGGAAAATCATCCAATGACTTCTCCCGCCGGAAGGGCAACACTCTAAAAATAAACACCCAACCTAACCTACACGTCTACTTTAAACCAAACAAACGAACACAAAACTTCCCTCTTTGCGCCAATAGTTTAATTACCGTCACTACTTTGAAACTCTCTCCGTTCTAACATAACATTATTGCAGTTTGTGAAACTGCACAAAGTTACCTGTACGCCTGTATCGGGGCTCGATCTCTGTGAATACCTTATTAACATTATTGAACTATCAGAGTGCAAAGTTTGCAGGCTAAGGTGATGTAATTTGAACTCTATAGGTTTTGAAATACGGTAAGTTTTTTATAGACTGCAAGTGGCTTCATTCGCGTTCTCGTGAGATAAAAAATTGTATTCGGTAATTTTGTTTTTATTTTTTATTATTATTTTTTATTAGTAAGTATAAGGATTTCACAATACACACAAGTGTGGGAAAGCCATACTTCGGCACGAATGGGCCGGCTCGACCGGAGTGATACCACGGCCTCACAGAAAACCGACGTGAAACAACGCTTGCGTTGTGTTTCGTTGTGTGAGGTTACTAGAGGCCCAATTATCCCCCTTACCAATCCCTGATTCCCTAACAATCCTTGAATTCCTAACGGCTTCCCCCAAAAGGCTGGTGACGCACTTGTAACGTCTCTGGTGTTTCGTATGACCATGGGCAGCGATTGCTTACCAACAGGTAACGTCTGCTCGTTTACCGGCTTATACCGTAAAATAAGATGTTACGGAACGGTCTACTATCAGTCTCACGGTCTACTAAAAAGACTAACCTTAAAAGCTGTCTCGTTAGCTTGTCTCTTCTCCAGCTCGCATTTTTTTTTTTTGAGGGGGAAAATCATCCCATGACTTCTCCCGCCTTGGGCAAGGTGAAAGGGAGTGTCAGACTCTTACTGACTAAAAACCACCCCGTTCCTTCTCCTGCTTTTCAACCCGGAGCCCCGGTAAACCCGCTAGGTAGTCCGCAGCTCCGGATCAGTCTCCAGCTCGCATGAAGGCACGAAGAACTCCTGGTTGCTGCCCATAGGATGGAAGTAGACCGGACGGCAGCCATCAGACCCTGGCTGCCCCACAGCCACGCTGAAGAATCCATCAATCCAGATGAATGAATGACCTGGAATTGCGTAAATATATTTGTTGGACTAAAACTATAAATTCCCTATTCTACATTTCTACGGAGCTGTAGTAAAACCTTTATTTTTATAATGTTATCAAAACTTTCAAGTTTATAAATATTTACATACTATTACTTGTTATGTATCTTTCCATATAAAATGTATTCAATACAACCTTTTTGGAAGTTTATTATGAATAACATTACAATACTATTAAAACTTTACAGGGCTGAAAGTTTCAATAATTTATTAGTCGACTGAAACTGCTGAAAGTTTCATACTAACCTAATGTACTTCTACATTGTTATTCAGACAAGGACATGTTTCAGTATAATGTGAAACTAGGATTATTTCGTAACTTTGGCGTGTCTACTTTACCCCTTTTTTGAGGAGGGAAAATCATCCAATGTCTTCTCCCATCTTAAGTCAGGCGAGAGGGAGTGTCAGACTCTTACCGACTAAAAACCATACTTCTGCTTTTCAAGTCAGAGCCCCGGTAAACCCGCTAGGTAGTCCGCATCTCCGGAGTCTACTTTACCCTAAGGACTATATTTCACCGAGCACAATTTTTTTTTTGAAGAGGGAAAATCATGCAATGACTTCTCCCACCTTGAGCGAGACGAGAGGGAGTGTCAACCTCTTACTGGCGAAAAGCCACCCCGTTCCTACTCCTGCTTATTGAGTCGGAGCTCCGGTAAATCTGCTAACTAGTCCGCAGCTCCGGATCATGCGTCAGCCCCACTGGGCTCATCAGCCTTTTTAATACCCTAAGGGCTATATTTCACCGGGCACCATAATGCGGTAACAAAATGTAACAGTTTTATAGAAAGTTATATTACTTACCTGGTGACTGCTTGGTTGCGCAACAAATCTGGCAGCACGACCAGCTCTGACAGCAGTATAGATGGTTTATGGTCGCGCCTCCATCCACACACTGAGCAGTGCGAGAGGGACGAAGCTATGAAGGTTGTATAGCTCCGTCCCTCTCGCACTGCTCAGTGATCGACCATTCTGACACAATTGTAATAGCAGACTAAGGCCCCTGGTTGCGCTACCACTAATTACTATAGCACTGTATGGTGTGTCACTCATTCAAACTACTATGGCGCCACTGGTTGCGCTGCCATCGTGGCCCGGTACAATAAATCTCTAAGGGGTAGGCAGAAGTGTACATAAACAACGTAACACCCACTTTCCACCAGCTCATTATGAACCATGAGCATATTGGCATACACCGGGCACGATTTGACATAAAACCGACATACCATAAAAAAAACATCCCTCATCCGATTGTTCAGCAAACAAACTTGTGACCACTGAACCAAACACTTGGCAAAAACATTTCCATTCCGCCATTTACTCAAACAATTCAGTCGTAATTCTTTACATGCATATTTTTGGAAGGTCCAATTGAATAAGATTACGTGTTAAAAAATGCAAATATAAGAAAACGAGAGGGTCGGATAATTCATTGAGGCTTTAGAAGACAAGGGCCTCTGTGGGGGAAATACTCGATCTTACTGAAACTCTGGGAGAGGGTGGTGTATGTTGTGAGAGGTAGCGGATTTATGACTATTTTTGAACATGAAGTGTAGGAGAATTTTAAGTGTGGAAGAGTTAGTTTTGGCACTAATGTGCCGGCTCGACCGGAATAATACCATGGCTTAGTAGAAAACGACGTTATGTGAGTGAGGTTACCGGACACCAATTCTTCAATCTCCCTCATCCTCAAATCCACAATAATCCTCAAATTTTTGACCCTCCAAAAGGCCGGTAATGCTTTTGTAACGCCTTTGGTGTTATGGGTATCCATCGGTGCCGTTGATTGCTTACCGTCAGGCAATCTGTCGGTTTGTTTATCAGCTTATCTCATAAATAAAGAAAGTAATAACACAGAGATTCTGTCAGGGCAGCGTACCTACCACTCTAGTCCAGGCGACCCATTTCTGGCGAAGCATGACTCTCCCACAGCGAGAAATTGTCATTTTAAAATACAGATTTTAGAACTCCCGCTACGATTTATAACTTAGACCGCACCCCAGACCTGTTCTCATAACACGGGGCAAATTGCTACATCCATCTCTTTCATTGTCTTTTTGTAAGCATGTTATACAGACAGACATGCTTTTATATTTTTCTGATTTCACTTTGGAAGACCCCATCCTTACCCGATGTAAGGCTTAGGCCTCATTGTCGTTTTTTTTTTCGTATAATCGTTGCAATCGTGAACGCGCGTGAGCTTTACGCGTTGTTATTATAAACCGCGATATTTTCAAACTAAACTAAAAACTACATATTTGCCTTTTTTGAGGGGAGAAAATCATCCAATGTCTTCTCCCGCATTGGGCGAGGCGAGAAGGAGTGTCAGACTTTTACTGACTAAAAACCACCCCGTTCCTACTTCTGCCCTTCGAGCCGGATCCCCGGTAAGCCCGCTAGGTAGTCCGCAGCTCCGGATCAGGCATCAGCCCTACTGGGCCCCATCTGTGAAGAATAAAAGCACCCTGGTGTTCCGGTGAAATATAGCCCTAAATGTTAAATATCTCGGATGGTTCCGCAATCATTCATCATCATTTCAAAAGTAGCTATTTACGGTTTAATTGGAATAAATGACTTTGACTTTGAGGGCAACCCGAGCGGTTTTGTCGTAAGCATAGACAGTGTGGTTTGAGCCTTATTTCATTCAAAATTGATGCTTACAATAAGAATTTATTAAGATTGAATTTGCGAAACAAAGGAGGGAGTTTCAATAGATACTCGATTTGATGTTACGTTTTATCTGATTTGAAGATCATTTATTTTTTGTGAATCGTTCGGTATTTGTGTGTCTGCGGCTTTGGTTGTGGTTAAAAGGACAAAAATATACGTATTATTTGTTATTAGACTTTTTGTTAAGTAAAGGCTGTAATTTTTATATGAATATTTTCTATTGGGGAAATAAAAATCTTGCGAGATTGGGGCCCAAGTATAAGATTTCATCTCGTTAATCTCGCAAGATCTCGTCCTCTTTTCCTTTAACTTCATCTTGCTAAATATAAACGCGATATCCTGAAATCGAGCCGGCATTCCCTAATTTTTTTGAGGGAGCAAATCATAATACTTCAACTACTTAGATAATATTTTTTCGTGTAACAGTGCTCTCTTGTAGCCTATTTACAAAAATAAATTCATTATTTCATTGTTTTTTTTTTATGAGACAAGCCGGTAATCGAGCAGACGTGTTACCTGATGGTAAGCAATCGCCGCCGCCCATAGACACTTGAAACACCAGAGGCGTTACAAATGCGTTGCCGGCTTTTTGGGAGTTAGGAATTTAAGGGTTGTTGTTCGGGAATCGGGGATGGGGAAGATTGGGAAGGGGGGAATTGGGCCTCCGGTAACCTCACTCACACAACGAAACACAACGCAAGCGTTGTTTCACGTCGGTTTTCTGTGAGGCCGTGGTGTCACTCCGGTCGAGCCGGCCCATTCGTGCCGAAGCATGGCTCTCCCACACTTCAAATGTTGTTTGTTTCATCCAGTGTCTTCTCCCGCCGTGGGTTAGGTGAGAGGGAGTGTCTGACTCTTACTGACTAAAAACCACCCCGTTTCTTCTCTTTGAACTGAAGCTACGGTAATCCGCTAAGTAGTCCGCAGCTCCGGGTAGGTAATGACTAATACAGATGCACTCTAGTCTGCCATGACCACATGCTTCATAACTGATTGCTGCGTTAATAAAAACTCCTTTTAATATAAAATTCCTTTTGAGACATTACAAAAGAGACCACAAAACACCGAAAGAGAATACGCAACCCATCTTTTTAAGCAGTTGCGTAAGAATTCTCTTAAGATTTTTACAAAGGACAAAAGATAAAGCAATTTCCTTCAAAATAAAAGGAACAATAGACACTATGATAAAGGAACCTTATTACCAGAGGTATAGAGCTTAAAATCCAACAT
The DNA here is from genome assembly GCF_023101765.2 of Spodoptera frugiperda. Classification (NCBI taxonomy): domain Eukaryota; kingdom Metazoa; phylum Arthropoda; class Insecta; order Lepidoptera; family Noctuidae; genus Spodoptera; species Spodoptera frugiperda. Next base: position 3,038,740 of record NC_064232.1, on the reverse strand, counting down.
CTATTTTGGATGTTGCTCGGAAATTTTATGGTCTTTATTTCGTGAATGATAAGGTTGAGTTTTGGGTAAGAAAATTTAGTTTTTCCTTCAGGAGTTGGCTAGGGTTTAATGGTGTTCTCTGGAGAGCTATTGTTCGCGAAATCTTGTGTAAATGTTGTCAGTTTCGTGATGTTTAGGAGTTAAATATGGCGGTAAGGGTGTTTACACGTCGGGTAAGTAGAGATTTAGCTAGTCCCAACTGTATATCTGTACCAACGCATCGTCACGCCTTTTATCTGCTAGAGGTAGGCAGAGGTGCACATTACGCCACGTAATGCCGCTATACAATGTACATTGTATACCCACTTTTCACCATTTATGTTATAAGTACCATGTAATATTAGTTGACCCTAATGCCATATACTGGGCACAATTCCAGACTCCTAAAAAAATATTCCTATACATAATATATTAGAATATATATTATAATACTAGCGGACCCGACAGACGTTGTCCTGTCTACACGTTTTTAATTTGAAAATTTGTCGGATCTAATGTAAAACATTCCAAAACCAACAACTACTAATAAATTAAAAATTAATTAAAAAAACATTGTCCAGCGGACAAAATTGTGAATCTAAACCATTCTCAGATCCTCTTAAACACACACAAAAAATTTCATCAAAATCGTTCCAGTCGTTTAAGAGAAGTTCAGTGACATACACACTTACAGAAGAATTATATATATAAAGATTTACAGTCTTCTTGCTGCATACGCTTTTGCATAGTAATATAAGATCCGTACTCCCCTCGTACTGAGTGGACCTACGGGTCTCGTATTTTGTGTTTCGACCTCATCATTCAATAACTACCCGTTTTCTTTTTTAATTATTATGTTATCGGCTTACTCACGTAATGTTTTGACGAGGAACTAGACTTCAGTAGCAGCGCGACAATCGCCGCGTCGTGTGTCGCGGAATGCTGCTCATGAATATGAGCCTCTAGCTTGGCTTGAAACTAGTCGAGTTCCTCGTCAAAACATTACGTGAGTAAGCCGATAACATAATAATTAATTTAGTATGTCTCACGAAAGTTACAATAAAACCTTTAGTATAGTTGATAGGTTATCCATCAGCTCGTTAGAGGAACGAAAATTTTTACTATTCCTTAAAAAAATCCTTTTCTTTTTATTGATTATTTTTATTACTCTATTCATTATATTAATTAATTTTAATAATATAAAAGTATTTCATTAAAATTGTGATAAAAATAAAACTAGTAAGTAAACAAAAACGTTTCTTTGGGGAAGTTGTTTGTAATCATAAGTACAATAACGTGTTTAAATATCGTTCACTAATTACCAGTCACCCTATATACAATTTAAGTACATAGGTATTTTCATTTAATGATTACGATACGAAATTTATATATAATTTCTGTTTAGTTTTACTGCGAGGGTAGGTGCGTAGTGGCGTAGTAGTCTGCGTTGACGGGAGGAAGGTGTCCTCAGACCGTGTGCAGAGAGTGCTGTGCCTAGACAGCTGATGAGGCCGTAGGGAAGAACCAGGCTGCATATCTTCGATGTAGCGTGTGGTGGTCCCTGATGAGGCCGAGGATGCTGGTTGGCTGCGACTTGATTACCGCTCAGCGGAGAAGTGATGGGTGAGGGAGATGGCGATAAGGATGACGGTGCTGATCTGCTCCGTGAAGGTTGGTTTCAATCACGTCGGGGTCACCACTTTAGGGAACAGCGAGTATAGTTCCCTAAGAAAAGGAGGATCCTCCGACCAGGCGAGGTGATCATGCCTGGCGGGCTTTCTGCCCAACTGTTGTTCGTTGGGATTTTCTATCCGTGTTAATTCGCATGTAAACTTTGTATGTGCGATGCAGGATATTTATGACGTCATAGTCTATGTGCGACTACTGTCATCTGTCACTTGTCACTTGTCAATGTGTCGCCACAACGTATTTAAATATCGTTCACTAATTACCAGCACCCTATATACAATTTAAGCACATAGGTATTTTTATTTAATGATTACGATACGAAATTCTAATTTCTGTTTATTTTACACATCACCACATTTTTTTTCGTTAACAAATAATTATTCTCCTGAAAATATTTACGTTTATTTTGAATCAAAACCGAAATATGAGCACTGCGTATTTCATTTACCAAATTAATGGTCATTATTTTCAATCTCATTAACCAAAATATATCTCTACTTGCTTTTACCCGCGGATTCACTTACGTACTAACTTATTGGAGGGCAGATTTCCAAAAAACAAAATAAAAATAAGACATGTTTTTATTTCTAAATTAACTAAAAAAATCACCGTTTACTGCGCACGCTGCTCATGATGAAGAGTCCCTCTGTGACTAAAAACTAGAATAGTTTTTCACCTTTAATTTATGTAAGTAAACCGTAATGTTTTAGTTAATTTAGTATGTCTCAAGATAGTATAAAAACATGATATTTTTCTTTTAAGAAAACAGTGCCCCACATTTGTATTGTCTTCTGTGTCGTGTATGCGTTTACAAACATACAAGTTCACATACAAATGACACCCAGACCCGAAACAACAATTTGTGGATCACACAAAGAGGTGATTCGTGTGGGTTTCCCGGCAGCCGGTTGCACAGTTACCGCACCCAAATGTACATTATAAAGTGCAAATAAGAAATAGTCCGCACATCAATTTTTGGTCCACATAGCTCCATACAAACTTCCACCTCTATTTTAAGAAAATAGGGAGTAAAAATGAGACAAAATGTTGTTTGTGTCACTCGCTAATATTTCAACCATTTCCACTTAAAAAAAAAACATGTCAATCCGTCGCTTCGTTTTGCAGTAAAAGGCGGACAAACCAACAGACATACATAGACACGCATCCTATAAGTGGCCACTACTGACCAACGGCGTCTTCTCACACAGAGAAGGTTTGAGCATTAATCACCACGATTCCTCAATGCCGGATGGCGATTTCAGACTTACAATTAGAAATTATAAGTCCAGGTTTCCTCACGATGTTTTCCTTCACCAAATAACTCGGAAAAAGTTACATTGGTACTTGCCGTTGGTAGGTTTCGAACTCGCACCTTCATGCATGAGAAGCGGGCGTCTTAAACCTCCGAGCCATTACGACAGAACACACCAACAAATATACAGACACACACACTTTCACATTAACATAATTATGAATATGAATATTAATTATTTCAATAACCACAGTTATTTTCGTTGTATTGAAACAATTAATTAATTATTTTGTCTGTTCGTTGTAATGTGGGGTAAATAATATGGTTTCAGTTTAAATAATAATTCATTTTATATTAATTTTGACTGCTTCACTGTCGTTAGTTGATTGGTTTCCTGGCTTTGGTTCTCAAGCCGAGTAAAATATTATTTGGGTATTTTTGGGCTCAAAATTCTACCTCAGTTTTGACTTTGACTTTGGTGAAAAGTGGGTGTTACGTCGTATTTGCCTTGGAGAATAAAAAATCCTGATTTTTATTTAATTACCTAATTATTAAATCTCCGATTTTGGCGACAGTGGCCAGTCAGTCTAACTAACCTAGCCCACTACGCAGGAAATATTATTGTGCACAAGTGCGGACGCAAACACAGGGCACTCTAAAAAATTACATAAAATTATAATAATTCTTTGATAATAAGCCTTTGGTTTTCGGGTATCCATGGGCGTTGTCGATTGCTTACCATCAGGTGATCCAACTACTCGTTTACGCAATTTTCATAAAACAAATATAACTTACAAAAAAGCAATTTCATAGTTAAGTTTACCTATTATAAGGACCTTATCCAGCACAAAGTATAAAACCATATTTTATACTCCTGTAGCACTGGTTCGATGGTAAACAAATTGTCTACAAACACGGGGGAATACAAATCCGATCTAGTTATTGCGATACTCGTGTAAGCAGATTTAGTAGAAAATATGATATATATATATACAATGTGATAGGGGCGAGACTTCTAACCCGTTAAGGCTGAGTTCTACGCCTAATTTTTCGACAAAAGTCGGGGGTCGAAGTGGTCGAATCCCCTCCCCCTAAAAGTTATGGCTATTTTAATATTTTTTTTACTTTTTTTGATATCAAACGTTGTATGCGTCGTAGAAACAAAAAAAAAACAACAAACGGTAGCTAATAACCTTGGCTAACTAATTCATTACTTTTTTCATATGTTTGATAATGTTTTGGTGCGAAAAAAATCATTTGTGAATTATTTTTACCGAATAAATCACTATTTTTCAATATTTTCAATTAGGGGTTCAACCCCCATATTATTTTTTTTGTTGATAAAATTAGATGTAGTACTCAGCCTTAACGGGTTAGAAGTCTCGCCCCTATCACATTGTATATATAATTACGAACAAAGGGGAGGCCTTTGTTCAGCAGTGGATGTCTTTTGGCCGATGATATTTTACGAGTAAGTACTGGGGTGAAAAAGGGGGTATAATTATATATTTTTTACTGTTATTTATAAGAGAGATATCAAAAGCTCAAATTTTTAACCCCCAAAAGGCCGGCAATGCACTTGTAATGTCTCTGGTGATTCGGGAGGCAGCCGCGGCGATTGCTTGCTATCAGGTGCTCCGTCTTAAAGAAATAGGTGGAGACTACACATACTCAGTAGGTATTTAAATGCTGACTGCACAGTTGATGCAGTGGCTCGGCTACCGGCTGCCGTGCAATGTGTAGCAGGCACGGTTCCCGCACGGAGCAACTCTTTGTGCGATCTAAAAATTGTTGTTTAGGGTCTATTGTATGTATGTAAACGGACCCACGACACAGAAAATAAAAAAAGGTAATTTAAAAAACTAAAAACCCAACTGCATTTCTTAATAATATGAAAATGAAAAAACCCTAAAACAAGAAAGTCATCGTAAAATTGAACCAGACGGGACCCATTCTAAAAAGCCAGCCATATGTGCCCTCACCAAGTCTTCATATTTAGAAACATACATACTCTCGAAAAACATAACCCTCCTTCTGGCGCAGTCAAAAAAAAATCTGTTGACAGCACAAAAAAAAAATGTTTCTTATAAATCCTCCCACAATTTTCTATTCCATTAAAAATATGTACATTATTCACACACAATGACAGGACAGCACCACAACACAATATTTCAGTACTGAAGCTGAAAAATCTTGAAAATTTCTGCATCCTTCAGCGCAGAATAAATGAGGTGCCCTTTCTACATTGTCCCGGACGCTGTCAGGCAGTACGTGAGGTCACTGAAAATCCAATATGGCGGACTGAAAGATATTTTACTTTATATTAGATGTGAAGGATTCAGGTCAGCGTTATTTTAATGTTGTTTTTATATGTAGTAGCTGAAATTTTAATGGGTTGTATATAAAGTAGCTTGCATAATTAGCCATTTAATTTATTGCAAAGCACCAATTATTTTATAGTCTCATGTAATAGGGGGTGAGCCTATTGCCATATCGACGCTGGAAAGGCAAAATGTATTTAAACGCCACTTTGGTCGAATATGAGTTTTATTTTGCTGGACACAATTCCAGACTCCACCACTACCTACCACTGGGAAATTTTTGGAAAACCGAAAAAAGCCCAGTAATACGTTGCCCGACCCGGAAATCGAAACCGAGACCTTTGTCCGGCAGTCGCACTTGCGACCACTCGACCAACGAGGCAGTGAATCAAGTGCCAAGTCAAAGCGCTGTTTGACTAGTTTTCTAGGTACCAGTTGATATCAACATTTTACCAGTACCCAACAACAATAGTCGGTGACAGTCCTCTTTTTGAGGGGGAAATTCATCCAATGTCTTCTCCCGCTTTGGGGCGAGAGGAAGTATCGGACTCCTACTGTCTAAAAACCAACTCGTTCCTACTCCTGCTTTTCAAGCTCGAATCCCGGTAACCTGCTAAGCAGTCTGAAGTAGTCTTGATGACCATACACATTAAAATCGTTTAAAATAAATAAATATTCTTTATGTATTAACTGGCTCGGCAACAAGACTTGAAACTTCACGCTAGACAACTGGTCAATAAAATAAGGTTTTTAATTTGTGGGAGAAAACCATGCAATGACTTCTCCCGCCTTGGGCGAGGCAAAAGAGAGTGTTAGACTCTAACTGACTAAAAACCATCCCATTACTACTCCTGCTTTTCAATCCGGGACGCCGGTAACCTGCTAGTCAATTCGCAACTCCGAACAAAATAAAGTAGGATGAATATAAGGCAGTAATAAAAAACTTTAGCCTAAGCATACAAAATTAATGCTTCTCTGAAATTTCCTAACGCTGTTTAGGCCTGAAATTAATTTCCTAAAATGAGTTTACATTTGAAAGCTTAATAAATCAAACTGCCTTAATCTTGCAGTCGTTAACGAGACCGCGGGACATAAGATCTTTTACGTGATGCTACGGTAGAGTTAAATAGCGTAGTGTGTTACTTTTTTTTGGTATAAGTCGGTAAACGAGCAGACGGCTTGCACTTTTGTCACCCGTATAAACAACACCCTCTATTAGAGTAAGCGAGATAAGATGTACTAGGTTTTTTTAACACGTCGGGTAAACGATCTGACGTATCACCTGATGACAAGCAATCGCCGCCGCCCATTGACTCGCGAAACACCAGAAGCGTTACAAGTTACAAGAAAACTAGCGTTTTCTTTTTCTTCTCCTCTAATATTATCTATCTTTTGATTAATTTCGTTGCGGGATCCAAGACAGTTATTCATGTCTCTGAGACGGGCCAGACTTCAGTGTTCCGGTGTTTTTACCCGACTGCGCCAGAAGGAGGGTTATGTTTTTTACTGTTGTATCTACTGTAGATCCTGGTGCACAGGAGTTGCAGCGGTTTTGGGAAGGTGTGGCGGGATTGTCCCAAAAAAATGTGCAAGGTGACATGATATACTTAACTCAACTTGAATCACTCACAGTCGATTTTGAAATAAAAACCAAAAAAACTAATTTTGCAACGCTTGCACATTGAAATTCAATAACCTCTTGATTTCAGACAGTCGTTGACAAAGTACCGCGTCTTCATTTTAATGTACTTCAAATGTTGAGGAGTGCTCATGGTAAAAATACCATGATTCAATGGAAAAAAGCGGTCACTTGGCATAAAAAAGCCTAAGGTTAAGTGTGAACCGAATTCATGTAGAGGGCTTTTTCGTCTTAATGCTTTTTTTAATCCCCGACGCAAAAAGAGGGGTGTTAAAATGGCAATCAGGAATAGGGACGCGACGGTTATCGGCGCTCTTTTGGGCGGGGAGGGCTCGTTTTGGCTTGAGTTGTGTTGCTGGGACGATGACGTTACCGTGTTTATTGAAACTGTCTTAATGTCATGTTATTGCACTCACTATGAGTGTAATAACATAAAATTAGGGTAAATATATTAACATAACTACTTTGTGTGTGTTTGTTGCAAATGTATGTATGAGTAAAATCTGTAATAATAATTATTGTAGATGTAACTGTATTTATAAGATTGATGACAAATTGCGCTGGCACTGCTGGAATCGGCTCACTGCCGCGTGAGCGGAGACGTCATGCATTCCTAAATGCTCTACAGTCGGTGGCGCTGTGGGTTGGGTCGCTCCGTTCCCTACAAAATGGTTGATCGGACCGATTGCTGGCCCACAAGTCATGCTCGTGAACGGGTGCCTTCTGCTGGAGCAGGTCGGCTCGCTCACTGTGCTGGTGGGTTGATCCTGCAGGTCCAGTGTAATGCAAGTAATGTAATAGGATCCTATGTATTATATAAGAATAGTTGTATAGTAATATTTGTGGTTGTAGTAGCATGTAATACTTTTCGTAATAAGTTCTAGTTTTTGTAAATTATAACTAATTGTATATTTGTATAACAAGGGCACGGACTCGAGTCCGTGGAGATTAATTTATATAATATAAAAAAAGCCTAACTTAACCTAACCTACCTATAAAAAGTATGAAATATAAAAAAAATGTATAAAACCCCCGACACTAAATCTTAATTTCCCTTTAAAAAGTAAAAAATAATTAAAGGAACTTAATCCTAAAGTACCTAAGAATATACAAATAATTCTAAAAAAAAAACGTCGCGTTGGGGGACCGCATGAATACGGACTGCACACCGCCGCCCGCGCCGCTGTTTTTCTATTTTCTGCGTTATAGTTAAGTACTTAAACATCAATTTACTTTAATGTTAACACCAAGCATGTGATACTTATGAACAAAATCGTAGAGAAGTAAGAAATAATTAGGAGCGGTCCCCCAACGCGACTTATTTTATTTTTTTTTAATTGTTTTTTAAATTTTTAATTTAATTTTTATCCCTCACATATCATACTCATTATACATATCATACATAATATTTACAACTAAAGTAGAATATTTGTTAATGCTTATATTTATTATTGAAACTGTCTCAGCTTCGATTCATGACGGGTCAGATAAAATATTTGGTATTTTTTCTATGTCTAAAATTGTTCTCGGTATTTGGCAATAGATAATTATGTTCACATGTATTACATAGACTCAGAATATAACTCAAGAAAATTGGGTTAAAAAAAGGAAATCTTCATTTATTTCTTCTTATCTGATGTACCATTTTAGGAAACAGAAGACTAGTAATAATTACGGAGCTTCCGACTACCTACTTACTGGGGTTTACTGGGACGAAACGGGTACGGTAAAGGTAGTTTTTAGTCAGTAATAGTACGACACTACCTCTCGCCTCGCTTAAGACAAGAGAAGCAATTGGATGATTTTCCCCCTCAACAAAAAGAACTAGAATCATACTAACCTATTAAATATCAAATACTCCCTAAACTTACTAAGACAAGAGTATCCCAAAAAAAAAGTCACTCTGAAAATTCCAAGGCTCGACGCCTCATGAATTATGAGAGGATCTGCAAAGAGGTTGCGAGGATCAAAAGAGGTTTATAATGACTTTCTTATGACATTACAGTGAGGAATAAAGAAATATGGTTGACACCGCTATGTTGAATAGATTATGATTTTCTCGTTAAGATGTATACATATATAAGATGTGCTTAGGAGTAGTTTAGTGGAAAGTGCAGCTACTGAATTAGAAATGTTGGGGTTGATTTAGCTAAATTACTTTTTAAAAGAATAAGTACTTTCTAAAAAAAAACAGATTTTAAACGACTTCAAAAAGGACTTGTATGTATGTGTGTGCGTTTTCTAGCGATTGACTGAACTGGTTTTGATGCGATTTTCAGCTTAACAATTTTCAGAATGATTTTCACCCTCAAAAAAAAAGAGTTTCTATCCCTATTTCAAATGTCATTCCAATGCATTCAGTAGTCGTTTTTACGTGAATAAGTAGTAGTATTCAGTATTAAACTTTTTTTTATTATTTTTTATTAGTACCTATTAAGTTATTTCAGTATAATATTCAGTAGTTTTAACAAACATACATACCTACTCGTAAACTTTCGCATTTATAATATTAGTAGGACGTGCACCGTAAAGGTAATTAGCTGACTTCTACTTCTTCGCTAAATTAAAGTAGTAATATTACCTTAAGTTTAAAAATAGATCTAAAAAGGTTAAATTTAGCGTACCTCTTTAACTTTACTTAACTTTTACTTGAAGCTTTCTTTAAGTATCAGCTTTGATGTAACAATGCTTTGTAACAAGCAATTAGGATCTCTTTGGGAAAGCAAGACTGCTTTAATTTAAAGGGAATTCAACTTCTTCTTTTAAATGATTAATTTGTAGTTACTTTCAGATAACATAAGCATTATAATTATGCCTTATAATACCCCAATACAGATTTTTTTTTTTATTATGTATGGACCGGCAAACCTTCAGACGGATCACCTGATGGTAAGCCATCGGTGCAAAAATACCAGTTATACTATGCCTGACCCGGGAATCGAACCCGAGCCTGCCTCGTTGGTCGAATGGTCGCAAGTACGATACGATACGAGTGTGATTTTTTTACAGAACTTTGTCATTATTTTTTTTTTATTTAAATAAAACGTTGCCCCACATTAGGATTTTCTCCTGTGTCGTGGGTGCGTTTACAAACATACAAGTTCACATACACGTGACACCCAGACCCGGAACAACAATTTGTGCATCACACAAAGAGTTGCTCCGTGCGGGAATCGAACCCGCTACACGTTGCACGGCAGCCACCGCGCCAACCGTGCAATCAAATATGACTATGTATGTATACCTCTGCTTTCTCCTTTGGGTTTTAAATGGCGTGACGTCATCACACGTTACATAACATTTTTCATAAAATAAAATGCCTGATGTTAACATGTATTATGTAAATGGAACAACGCATGCAAATCACAATTTTACGATCAATTGTATTTATTTTCACCCTGTGAAAGGGGGTGAAAGGGAAAAAGTTGCTAAGTACGAGTCGGATTGTATTTATAAAAAATCTGCAAATAAATGGACTTGCAGAAAATTGTATAACTAATTCGAGTTCATTACTAAACAATGAGCCTCCTCTACATAAACGTACCCATAATTAATTAAAAATCACGGTTTACTTACGTAAATTCATGCAGCGACGTCGCCGCGTTTGCGCACGCTACTCATGATGAAGAGTCTCTCTGTGTCTCGAAACTAGTAGAAATTCGCCCCATTAATTTACGTGAGTAAACCGTGATTTTTATTTAATTTAGTATGTCTCACGATAGTTATTATATAAAAAATTTTTTAAGAGCAGTTATTAGAGAACCACTGGACGCTCTTTGTTAATACGTATAAGTATTAGTAATTACGATTTACTTTATAATGTCCATAGAAAAATGCTATAACCGCACGGTCCACGCGCTTATAGCATTTTCGTATTGTTTCTAAGGCAAAAAAACCGTACTGTTACTCGGTTCTTACTTTCTTTACTTTTTCTTCAGGAAGATTAAGGGAGGTGACAGATGTATTCTACTCTTAAGCTTTCATTATTATGAACACTACTAACACAGTAATAAGGTCTCTTATTCATCCCACAGAACCCTAACAAAGGGGTAGAAACTCCCTCACGTGCATGGCTATATCGAGGTAATATGCAAATGCCATCAATTTGTCCTACTGCCCGTATTTCAGCCTTCAAGCCTTGAATACTGGATTACAGTTTTTTCAGTGTTTTGTAACGGAATTGCAGTGCCTTTTAAAGTGTTTTTAAGTGTGGTGAAATGGTACAGATAGGATAAAGTATACCTACGTTTTTTACTCGTCTACTTGTGGCCGATATGATGATGTATCGGTGAACGGTAATACTTATAGAAAAACTTATAAGGACCATTTTGTAGAGAATTTTGAGATCTACAAATTTGGTCTGAGGTATTTTTTGAAAAACCTTACGGTTTTTGAGAAAAACTCAAAAAACCTAAAATATTGAACTTTGACCTCGAATAACTTTTGAAGCACATATGGGATCGATGGGGACTTTTAAATTTTTAATCTTTATAGTAAAATAAAGGTCTGTACCAAAATTCAGCTCTGTCGGACTTTTTGTTATTTCAATATCGTATAATGACCGGACTAATAGGTATAATGGGAAATGATTTATGTTTGACTCCCAAATAGAACAACAATGTTTTTCTTTTCGTAATTCGATTATTTTGTCACAAAACCATTGACTTATAACGTGCAAAAACATTCTCCTTCTGAACAAAATCACTTGCGCTCAATACACCATGCACCATGCCCTGTCGTGACCCAGAACAATTCCATTATTCACTCGTAAACTACCCCGTTCATATTTTATAGTTGAATTTCATGATTTATTTACTTGTTTACGAAATATAAAGGGCATAGAATGAAGTCTAAATAAAATGGCTGCTCCATAAAGGGGTATATTACCCGTCTGAATTTTTATCGTCACTTTGCCCTTGTAGTTTTTGTTACAATATTATTTTTGTCAGCAGTGTAGTATACATTCTGCTAACACCATTTCACTTACCGTCGATATCATAAGAGATGACAAAAGGTAAGCGTCAGCAAGCCCGCATCGTACGCATTCCATATGACGTCAACAGTACGCATCACATGTAAGACATTGCCGATGATGCGGTTCATACTGATGACTGCACGGTTGACGCGGTGGCTGGGCAACTGGCTGCCACGCAACGGGTAGCGGGTTCGATTTCCGCACGGAGCAACTCTTTGTGTGATCCACAAATTGTTGTTTCGGGTCTGGGTGTCATGTGTATGTGAACTTGTATGTTTGTAAACGCACCCACGACACAGGAGAAAAACCTAGTGTGGGGCAACGTTTAAAAAAAATACGTTGCGGATCAGTGGACGCAGTTGTATGAGTTTCTAAACAAGACAGGCTAAAATCCGTTGCGTGCGATGCGTACTATGCGGGCCTGTGGACGCGCACCTTAAAGGAGTAGGTTACCGGTAAACTATGGCAACTTTACCAGACCCTTGGCAACTTTACCATACTATAGGTATTCGGTATAAACTCATTTATCTAAAAATCTACCCACTAGAATTCTGTTTTGTAATAGTATTATTTTTTAGACTTTAAATGAAAATATTTACTATATTTTGCGTAGACGTAAGACTGCTATTATGCCAGTAATGGCCGTTACAGTGTAGTGCGTGAAAATGTGCTAAAAGTTAGTAGTTCCTAAATTGTGCTCACAGAGCCTAAATTATTTGTCACAGGTGATTGAAATTTTGATCTTGTATGTATAATATAGTTGGGATTACTGTTGTTATGTCAGCAATTGCTTTTTCTTTAATTTATTGATAAATAATCGCTTCGGTAATGTTGACACAGGTTAGGTAAAGTTGCCACGGCCTGCTTTGTGGCAACTTTACCTACAGTTAGGGTTGGCAATAAATGTTTTTTTCCTTGTTTGTGTGTATGTAACCATTTTCGAATACCTAAATTTCCCACCATAATAGTGAATATCCTGGATGATAAGTTATAATGTATTTAATAATACCTTTTGTTTTAGAGCCAAAATGGCTCACATGAAACAAAACCGCAGAAAACTCGGAGCTAGACAATATAAAAAGTATACGAAAGTAATGTTAAAATTAGCTATGGAGATAGTGAAGTCAAAAAATTAAAAAGTCAAAAGATTAAACATTATTTTGTAGCCTTTTTTTACAATTTTAAACATAAATACTTAAAATTTTAGAACTTAATTTAGTTTAAAAGGGAACAATATTTTTGTCAGATATTTATGCTTTTTTTTACTTTAGGTTTAAGGTTTATAATTTTTTTTTAAATATACATGTCATAAAAATAATTCTCATTTTTTGACAACCCCGAGCGTAACAAATTATTTGTATGTAAATTACGATGAAACCCGTGGCAACTTTCCCTACTGTCTGTGTAGCCGTTATCTTTATAGATTTCCTCATATTGTTTGCATTATAATACGAAGAGGTCCTAGATGAAGCTCTCTGTACCTCAACAACTCTTTAATATGCAATACACGATGAATACGGCGCGTAGGTAAAGTTGCCAAAAATTTGGTATCTTTACCCATGTTGTTTTTTCTTTACTACGGCTAAAGTAAGCGTTTGTATATAATGACGATTACAGTAAAGTGAGCCAGATAGACTACAATTTTAAATATATAGTTTTGGTTTCTATGCGTCTTATGGTTAAAAATATATTTCGATTTTTGTTCCAAAATATGGTAAAGTTGCCATGTTTTACGGTACTTGTCTATGTTACCCGTCTGTTGTCTGTAATATTTATCGTCACTTTGCCCTTGTTGGTCTTTTACAATATTATTTTTGTTGGCAGTGTAGTATCCATTCTGCTAGCACCATTTGTCTTACGATGGATGTCATTAGAGGTGACTAAGGGACTACATCTTTGATAGAGACCGGCTAGCAGTGGTCTTCGATACACTAAAACATTTAGTTTAGTTTTTGACTTTGAACGGCAATGTCCAACCCAGGTCCGAAGCGTGAGGATTATAGAAAGTCCTCTTTATGTAAAGTATATAAAGAGGTGAGAAAATGGCGACAAACAATTCAAAAGGAGATGGCGGTACGAACTCGACATCAATGACAAGGATTGGCCGCAAAAAGCTTTACTCAGAGAGAAGTGGAAGGAGGGTAGGGAGGCCTTTGCCCTGCAGTGGGACGATCATGGCTGATAAATAAACAATGGGCTCTTATTGAGGTGGTAGTGGCCTGGGGTTTTAAAACGCCCGCTCTTTTAGGCATGAGGCTTTAGGTTTGAAACCCAAATACGGCAAACTACCAATGTGACTTTCTTCTAGCTATAAGTACTTTCTAAGATTATTTAGACACCACTGACAAACGATGAAGGAAAAAATCGTGGGCTTATAATTTCTGATTACAAGTTTGAAATCGCAAACCCGCATTAAGCAAGCGTAGTAATTAAATTTCAAACCTTCTCCGTACAAGAAGAAGCCTTTGGTCAACAGTGGCCACTTATAGGCTGTTGATGTGATGTAGGCTCCTATTACACCCGCGGGGAGAGTTGTACTGGTAACATTTTAAGTGTAGGAGAGCCATGCTTCGGCACGAATGGGCCGGCTCGACCGGAGTGATACCACGGCCTCACAGAAAACCGACGTGAAACAACGCTTGCGTTGTGTTTCGTTGTGTGAGTGAGGTTACCGGAGGCCCAATTCCCCCCTTCCCAATCTTCTCCATTCCCGATTCCCGAACAACAACCCTTACATTCCTAACTCCCAAAAATCCGGCAACGCACTTGTAACACCTCTGGTGTTTCAAGTGTCCATGAGCGGCGGCGATTGCTTACCATCAGGTAATACGTCTGCTCGATTACCGGCGTGTTTCATAAAAAAAAACATATGTATCTGCAGTCACTATTTAATATCATTACACCGCCAACATTTGCATCTATTCTGAGCCATAAATTACCAGCATACAGCTCTAAATCTGCCAACTTATTTAATTATCCAACTTGAATCCTGCACCGGAGATGAATGGGAAACTTTCTCACTTCACAACTAGCTTGGGGTCGGGTATAAAGTGGTTCGGAATGGATTTACATAGATGATAGGTTTAATAGTGGTTGATCAAGGTCGAAATGTTTGTGTTGTGTTAAAGAAAGGCTTCGCGTAATAATGTAATATCACATTTTTAATTTTCTGGGAGTTTAAGTTTTTAAACTGGTAACTGACACTTGATGGCAAGCCATCGCCGCCGCCCATGGACACTTAAAACACCAGAGGCGTTACAAGTGCGTTGTCAACCTTTAGAGGGTTTAGAATTGTTTGGGTTGCTAAAGAAGGATTGGGATGGGGGGTAATTGGGCCTCCAATAACCTCACTTACACAACGCAAGCGTTATTTCACGTCTGTTTTCTGTGAGACCGTGGTATCACTTCGGTCCTGCCGGCCCATTCTTGCCGACGCATGGCTCTCCCACACTTACATACACTTATGTCCAAATACTCAAACGCTACTCAATTTTAAGACGCTCTCAAGACTAGTTCTGTCTCTACCAATTCTTTATAAAATGACAGAGATAGGACGATATTTAAGTACAATTAAAAATTGATCAGCGTTTCAGTATTCGGGCGTAAGTAACTTTTTCCGTGCATTTTGGCCAATCAGTTAACAGTACAGATGATATGCAATGTCATACAAAGTGCAGTTCACCAAATCGAATCAACAAGGAAATATCAGTTCATTCACTCGTTCAAATTCGAATGGTTTCGGCTTCAACAAATTAACTGAATGGAATCGGTCATGTTTGAAATTAGAATCTGGTTTCCATTCCGTTCACTCTGGTAGGTTTGTAAAAGGTGATTGTCTTTGATTTTGATTGATGTATTCGTATATTATGAGTTCATTTGATTGGGCATAAGCGTAGTGCTAAAAGATAAAGATAAAGAGAGTTTATTTGCAAATATGGGTTATTACAATAGAATGTGGTGTTTAGTTACATTGCGAGCTCAGCCATATTTTACCAGGAGGCATGCAAATATAAATTAACAAATTATAAAAGTTAAATATAAATTAACAAATTATAAAGGCAGGATCTGGTAGTGGAAAGTCATACAGATTTATTTATACATATATTCAAGTGTGCTGCTGCCCAGTAATTGTCAAAACTTCCTTCTTAAGGTCACCCACGATAAGATTTGAGGTTAGGAAGAAAATCTCCACACTTGGTAGACAAGTTGGATATGACAGTTTATAAAATTCGGATGCAGTGCCTACCCAGTTTTTGACAAATGTCTTATAACCACACCCACTGCAAGAGTAGGGGTGTTTACAAGTATATTCTAATCGGCTCTCGCTATACAGCTTCTTCCTTACAATCATAAAGATTATTAAAATACTAGCATCTACCAGCGGTTTCGGTCGCTCTCCCATGAGGTAAAAAGTAGTCTATGTATTATTCCAGACTATAATCTACCCCTGTTCCAAATTTCATCCTGATTCTTTAAAGCTGTCTTTTCGTGATTGAGTAACAAATGTAGACTGCACGGTTGGCGCGGTGACTGGGCAATCGGCTGCCGTGCAACGTGTAGCGGATTCGATTTTCGCACGGACATCCACAAATTGTAGTTTCGGGTCTGGCTCATGTGCATTATATAAAATTGTATATTTGTAAACGCACCCACGAAACAGGAGAAAATTTCGGTGTGGGGCAAAATTTTCGAAATAAAAATAACATACAAAACTTCACATTTATAATATTAGTAACGTATATAAATATTTCCAGACAAAACCACATAAATGCATTAGTATAAGCGACCTTATGTCCATTAACTTAAGGGGTCACTTCACACGACTGATCCCTTTGATGTGATGACGTATTTAGATACCAGCCTAGCATTCATCTTCAGAAGACGGACTAAGATTAGATCAAGAGATTTTATATAAGTGTGGGAGAGCCATGTTTCTGCACGAATGGGCCGGCTCGACCGGAGTGATACAGTCTTACAGAAAACCGACGTGAAATAATGCTTGCATTGTTTTGTTGTGTGAGTGAGGTTATCGGAGGCCCATTACCTTACTTCTCAATCTTCCCAATCCTTGATTCCCTAACAAAATTTTAATTCCTTACCCCAAAAAGCCGGCAACTTACTTGTAACGCCTCTGATGGGTAGGGGGTATTTAGGCTTCCGGTAACCTCACTCACACAACGAAACGTATACGTTTGGGCAGACGTGCTTCATCGTAGGCCGCATCATCACTTACCATCAGGCGAGATAGCGGCCAAACTTCGGCCCATTTAACATAAAAAAAGAAACACAACGCATGGTGTTGTTTGACGTCAGTTTTCTGTGAGGCCGTGGTATCATTCCGGTCGAGCCGACCCATTCGTACTAAAACATGGCTATCCTACACTTGATAATAATGATGATTACAAATTAATAAAATTATAAATAATTAAAAGGCAACGCACTTGTAACGCCTCTGGTATTTCGGGTATGCATGGGCGGCGGCGATTGCTTACCATCAGGTGATCCGTCTGCTCGATTGCGTACGTACGTACATTTTGTTCGAACGTATTTTAATTGTGCAGACAAATAAACTAACTGTCTCGTAGTCTTTTCATGCGTTGTACAGATGATCCTACCAACGCCATCTATCGGCTTTCAGTTGAAGCTTGGAACAAGAAAGTGTAACTCGCTGCCGTACTCAGAAAGAGACATTTCATGCTTCTTAAACTATTTCTTACTGCCGTATTCTGAGACCTTTTACATACATACATACATAACCTCACGCCTGTCTTCCATGGGAGTAGGCAGAGACAATGGAACGCCACGGTTCTTACACACTTCTTTCGCTTCATCAACAGTCATCAGACTTTTCATGCATGCTCGTCGGTTAAAGGTACTTTTAATTTGGCCCTTTCTTAATATATCGCCAATCTGGTCGCTATATGTCCGTCTGGGGCGCCCTCTACCGACGGTCCCACTCATATTCGCCTTGTATACTTCTTTCGTAAATCTATTTTCATCCATCTTTTCTACATGTCCAAGCCATCGTAACATTCCCTTTTCAATCCTTGTCACTACATCGTCTTTCAAACCACACTTTTCTCTAACAACACTATTTTTTACTCGATCACTCAGTTTTACTCCACACATACTTCTCAAGGCTCTCATTTCCACCGCATTAATCCTGCTTTCATGCTTCTTCTGCCACACCCATGATTCACTACCATACATAAGTGTAGGTGCTAGTACACGCTGTATTACCGCAAGTCGAGCTTTGCTGGATATAATTTTACTCGACATTACAGAGTGTAAAGCACCATTGACACTATTTCCCGCTTTCACTTTTTTTTTAAACGTTGCCCCACATTAGGATTTTCTCCTGTGTCGTGGGTGCATTTACAAACATACAAGTTCACATGTACAAGACACCCAGACCCGAAACAACAATTTGTGGATCACACAAAGAGTTGCTCCGTGCGGGAATCGAATACGCTACCCGTTGCGCAGCAGCCAGTTGCCCAGCCACCGCACCAACCGTGCAGTCAACATCTCCTTCACACTTTCCACTTTACACTTTCACACTTTTCTGAGACATTTTATGATTCCTTAAAACTATTTCTTAACGGCAGTAACGTATTTGTTCCGAAAACAATTGCTTATGACTGGGTTAAGTAACCATTAAATGAAAAAGAATTACTCATAATCAATAATTTATATTCACTATTGTAACCTTCGAACACAACACTACCTCCCATTAAAGCCGTGGTAGATACTTTTAGAACACCTTATAATCTGTATATTGGTAAATAGTTATATTGTCATAATATACCAGATACTAATGCACTCCGTGCTATTACTGAGATTTTTTCGAAAAAGCCTTATAATAATTTTACCTAACCCGGGAATCAAACGTGAAAGCAACGAGGCGACCTTGACACTAGCTATAGACAAAATTGCTGAAATTATAATTGCACCTTAATACCCATTATCTCATTGCATAGCCAAGCAATTTTCAACCTTAACAACATGAACATCAACACTATAACTGTCAAAGTTGCTTGGCAGTTACTAAATCAGCGGAAGGAAGGTTTATTATGTATTATCTGAGAATCGATCCCACAGTTATTTTCGTGGAGACCGTTATCTGTTTAGTGAGCGTTTGAATGGGCGAGTTGACTTGCTTTGTTACTGGTGTTGGAACTTGCTTGGAGGAGTTACTTGCTCTAGTTAATAGTTACCATCAGCTTTCCCTTTTGATGGTTTGTCTTCTATACTATAAAAAATTAAAAAAAGTAAAGCGTAATCGTAAATTATTAGGTAGTAAGAAAATTGTGTGAGTAAGCTGATACTATTGTAGCGACACATGACAAGTGTTGAGCCGAATGAATAAGTTGCTTTTGGGCAGACGTGCTCTATCGTAGGCCGCATCATTACTTACCATCAGGTAGCGTCAAAACATCGACTCGTCAATAGTAAAAAAAAGTG
This sequence comes from Spodoptera frugiperda, assembly GCF_023101765.2. Classification (NCBI taxonomy): domain Eukaryota; kingdom Metazoa; phylum Arthropoda; class Insecta; order Lepidoptera; family Noctuidae; genus Spodoptera; species Spodoptera frugiperda. Next base: position 3,019,382 of record NC_064232.1, on the reverse strand, counting down.
ACAGATGACAGAAGTCGCCCATAGACGATCGACGAACAAATTTAGAATGAGGTAATAAATCTTACATCGCACAAGTGTATTTACATGCAAATAAACATGAATAGAAAATCTCAAGGAACGCTTGTCGATAATCACCTCATCTAGTCGGAGGATCCTCCTTTTTCTTAGGTAGCCTTAATCTTTGTTCTCTAAACCCTATTTAAGATAAACAAAGGAACATTAAGATAACTTGCAATTTAATAAAATACTGAATCGTTACGTTACTGGGGCCTTAGTCTGCTATTGCAATTGTGTCAGAATGGTCGATCATTGAACAGTGCAAGAGAGACGGAGCTATACAACCTACATAGCTCCGTCCCTCTTGCACTGATCAGTGATCGACCATTCTGACACAATTGTAATAGCAGACTAAGGCCCCTGGATTTGTTTGATATACCTAAGCAGTTTCATAATAAATAGAAATATCGACTTACTTACATTTCTACTGAAGTAACAAATTATAAAAATCAACTTTTTAAAAAGATGATAAATATGATTTGTGTTGTTTCTGCATTATATATGACTAGTATAACTCTATAGACTAGCTACTTCCGCGCGGTTTCACCCGCTCTGCTTAGCTCCTATTGGTCATAGCGTGATGTTTTATAGCCTATAGCCTTCCTCGATAAATGCACTATTCAACACAAAAAGAATTATTCAAATCGGACCAGTAGTTCCGGAGATTAGCGCGTTCAAACAAACAAACAAACAAACTCTTCAGCTTTATAATATTATTATATATTATATATAATATATAATATTATATTATATAATATATATATATATATATATATATATATATATACTAGCTGACCCGGCAAACGTTGTTTTGCCATATAAACAATTTCTATGTACTTTCTAGTGCCGACAGAAAATAACTAACCTATTTTAAGTGTGTAAGGATGTGGTATATGCACGAAATAGGTGTGTAATGCTGTGAACGATAAGGGAATATAGAAATAACAAACGCCAAGCACTATATTTATTAATAATTCATCATAATTTATTTCTGTAATATATATATACGTATCATTATTCGATAAGAACGGTAACACTATCAAAAAATATCAGTCTCTTAATGCTACAGCGTGAACAATATTTTTTGTTAGCCCATCTTTAGCTAACACAAACAAACTTGATGGTTTACCCACTCGTGAGCATGCTACGTATAATTGTCCGTGTGAAAAACATGGCGTGCTTAAATCTAAACCACAAACCGACATCGTTTGGCCTTGGGATTTATTGATGGTCATGGCAAATGCCAATCGAACTGGAAACTGAACACGTTTTAATTGAATTGGCACATCCGTAGGTATTATAGGAATCCGTGGTATTAATATGTTTTCACCTCGGAACTTTCCACTTAAAATGCTAGCTTCGATGACGTTCTTCATTAATTTTCGAATGACCAATCGCGTACCGTTGCACAGCCGTGGCGGGTTCAAATTGCGAAGCAAGATAATCGGAGATCCAACCTTTAATTGTAAATTATGCGGTGGCACACCTGGCAAATCCAGTGAGTTCAAAAACTCTGTCGGAAAATTTACAGATTCGCTCGCATCGCAAACTGTGTCAATAGATTTATATGATTCCAAGTTCCCTGGCAATAACTGTTGTATCTTCAGATTCAAATTGTCAACGTCTACATTTTTTGCCGCTAAAATTGCTCTTTCTGCAAGCCACTCATGATTTAAGTACTGTGTGTGTACATCGGGAAATATTTTATTAATGAGAGTGTCTTGTGAGTCAACGATTGTGCAAAAATCTGTCGGTAATTTTACGCATCCAGTCTTATCTATAGTTACTTTTCCATCACCGATATCTAGAAGTTGTTTTGAGAATGTTTCAGCGGATGGATCTTGAAGCATTTGAACGCGCATATTTACTTTCAGCTGTACTTTTTCAACATTACGCCACAGTGTAGATGATTTTAAGCAAGCATTAATCTCATCAGCGTATGTTGAACGTGGAATGACAGGAAGTGTTTGCCTGAAATCACCTGAAAGGACTAACAGAGTGCCGCCAAATAGTTTGTCGTTGTTTTTGATATCTTTTAACGTCCTGTTCAACGCCTCAAGTGAATGTTTGTGCGCCATAGTACATTCATCCCAGATTATAATTTTACATTGTTTCAGCACGGTGGCCATGGACGATTGTTTTTTTATGTTGCACACTCCGTCAGGGTTATTTTGAATATTTAATGGCAGTTTAAATATTGAATGAGCTGTTCCGCCTCCATCCAATAAAGTTGCAGCAATGCCTGACGATGCAACGGCCAATGCGATGCCATTATTTGATCGTATTTCAGCAAGAATTAGCGAAATAAGGAATGTTTTTCCAGTTCCACCTGGTGCATCCAAAAAGAAGAATCCACCTTGTCTTGCTGAAACTGCGAGCATAATGCGGTCGTAAATGATTTTTTGTTCCTCATTCATTAATGGGACATTGCGAGTAACAATCGCCGCCATTTCTAGCTGCATTCACACGATTGGCAAGTGCGCTTCCGGAATCCTCGCCGCCCATAAAGTAGATTTGTAAAAATTTATGTGCTTCGTTTGGCATTGGCAGTAATGAGCCTATTTTATGATAAACTTGGCCTCTAATTTTAAATGTAGAATTGTATTGTTGACCAAGTGAATTAGTATTTCGAACTATTTCTGTTGCTCCGAACGATGTCATTTGAAAGCATGAATTGAATGTTCGAATGGACTTCAAGAACACGTTAGAATCTGGATCCGTGCCGATAAGTAAACCGTTCAATGGTTCCGGTGGTGTTTCAATGTCGGGTAGTTGAACTTTTCCTGACGCGCAGCACATCCCAGCTGGCTCGTTTTTAAATTTAAGAGCATGACAATTTGAACATTCTTTGTCCATAGCACCAATCACCACTTTTGTATGGGCATAATATTCCACATCAGGCTCATAGTGGAATGCTAGCCGCAGGAATGAATCAGATGTAAATGCTCGGTGTACCTGTTGGCGTTGCTGGTCGTTTGTTCTGCGTCTATTGGCTGTGAATCGCGTGATTGTCGTTGTTGTAATCTTATCACTTCATTGCGTTCAGCTCGTGTATCTTCAGATTGTTCTTGACGCAATCGCGCCATGCTTACACGTGCATCAGTAGTTTCTTGCTGGATTTCTTCTTCAGATCTTTCGGATCTTAAATTTCTCTTGCTTCTGGTTTTACTTGTATTACGGCTCAAATCAGCGCCTTTGCGTTTTCGTGGCATTGTTCGCTGTACAAAATACACATAATTAGAACTAACAAAATTACTTAAGAATGAAAAACATCGTAATTATATTGTTATTAACAACAATTTGAGTATAAAAATAAATATACTTACAACAACACAAAAGTCGTTGTTGGTAGGGACCCCTGACACGTGTTGAATATTTTTAGGTTATAATTAATAATAACAGATATTATTATCTTATCTTATATTATTAATTTACTATTAATTAATTAATTGTATAATTAATTTAAGAGAGTTATTATTAGTATTATTTATAATTTATAATGAGAGATACACTGACAGTAAACGTCACTACTAAGTTTGATGCATAAACACACATAAACATTAATGACACAACTGTGGAGGGAGTGAGAGAAACAGGAGACCGGCTTCGGTCTCATCCCCACTCCGCGTTGTTCACTGGGTAGTTACACCGATATAGTCTGGCCAATGAGTATCCAGAGTAAAAGCGCGGAAAATTTTAAAAATTAATTAAATTACTAAAATGATTAATAAAAAATAGGGGTTGGTGATAGAAGGGCAAAAACTTAGGGTTGTATGTATTTTTGAATATCGTATCATAAAAAAATAAATAAAAAAAATTTTGTCGAAAAAATGAAAAAAAAAATTTGAGGGGTGGACCACCCTTATTATTTAGGGGTGTGAAAAATAGATGTTAGCCGATTCTCAGACCTACTCAATATGCTTACCAAATTTCAGAGGAATCGGTCGAGCCGTTTCGGAGGAGTTTGGAGACTAACTTTGTGACACGAGAATTTTATATATAAGATATATATATAAGTATAGATTAGCTAGCAGCAAGTAGTCTTTAATAGCAAGATATTTTGTAAAAACAGTACGTGATAAACAGCCCATCCAGTGTGATGCGTGAACTAAGCATTTAAAACGATTTCCAAGTATTGTTTACTAATTAAAGTTTATGGAAGATTTATAACATAGTTGGAATTTCATTGTATTATTCAAAAATATTCAGATTTTCTAGTGTTGTCTATCTATTACGTCATTTTATGGAACACTAGCTTCTGCCAGCGGTTTCTCCGGCGTTCCTAGTAAGTAAACTCTAAAAAAACTGTTTTTGTCAACGTATAAAAAAACGTTACTAAATTGAATTGCTTTTTATTTATCATATCTATTAATTATGTACATTTCCTTTTGCATTACTTAAATTCAATTCAAAACAAAACCTACCTTTTAGTCCCATTCCACATCAAGCAAGTAGATGTAACTACTGGCGCTAGTCAACTGTCCCGTTCAAACGCACTCGGGTCGATGACGTCTCCGCAGCCCGCATCGCAATCCGCATAGGATTGGTCCAATAAGCAAGCGATTTCATAAGATGTAGCGATTTATTCAAAAGTCAATAGTCAAAATTATTTATTATTTTATTGTAACTTTCGTGAGACATACTAAATTAATTATTATGTTAGAGGCCAGACCAAAAGCCATGCTAGAGGCTCATATTCATGAGCAGCATTCCGCGACACACGAAACTAGTCGAGTTCCTCGTCAAAACAGTACGTGAGTAAGCCGATAACATAATAATCAAAATTATTTATTTCAAATAGACCGGAAGGCACTTTTGAACGTCACGTAAATATAATAATATTAATAACGTCTGTCTGTCGGTTAGTCCTCTAGCTGCTCTATTTGCTCGTTCCAAAGTGTAGATTCCTATGGAGAAGAACGAGCAAGAAACTCCATAGGTTACTCTTTTTCAATCAGATTCACAATATAATTCTTGGTTACATTGTTTCGATTGCTTCAACTATGTGAGAACAATGTAAAACTAAATATATTCAGTCAAAGTGACAGAAAATGTTACTACTTACTGTTATTTATTAGTTGAGTAATCGCAAGTGCGACTGTTAAGTAAGTGGTATCGGTAATGATTCTAGGATCGAGCAAAGCATGGTGTTTGGTCTTTAAAATTCGTTACAATTGAGTTTCTTACTCGTTCTTCTTCATTCGTAGCTACACTTTGGAACGAGCAGGTGCTCGTCTGACGGATAATTCAATTTGATGTTTCAAAAGTGCCTAATCAGGGATTAATTGAAATAAATGACTTTAATTTTGAATTTGAAACACACAGCCTCTTTGGTTAAGTCTTTGACTGCCAATAGAAAACTGTTGAAGCCAAATCCTCCGCTAACGTCGGTCACCGGTAACCACCACGGCGTTTAAAGTGTTAAATAGTTACAAATGTACCTGTAAATCAAAGGGCCTCGGATTCAATTCCCAAGTCGGGGAAGGTAAAATTGATATTTTGAAAAAAAAAACATGAAGTACAATATTCTATTCCATAAATTGATAACAACAATCTATTTTTGAAGTTGGTTAAAAATAAAAATCATTATCGCTTATTTCATAGCCCCACATTACAAACCGTTTCTGTTTTTGCTCTCTCAATTTAACGTGAACCTTCCTGTCGGGTTCGAATCCAGATTGACGTAAAAAAGGTTCTACTGTATAATATTCCTGAAAAATAAATCTTTGAACTTTGACCCCTTTTTTCAGCATTTATAAATTGACTGTTTTGTTGGTCGAGTGGTTGTAAATCCCAAGAAACCTCGGGTTCGATTCCCGATTTGTGTAAAATGATTAAAAGACTTCAGAAATCAGGCAAGAACGTGAAGCAAATTCGGAGAAGATGTCATTAATGGATTTCCCTTTAACAGAATGCGTGAAATTCAAAGTCAAAGTCAAAGTAAAAATCATTTATTTCAAATAGACCAGGAAGGCACTTTTAAACGTCAAAGCAAATATAATAATATTAATAACGTCTGTCTGTCGGTCAATCCTCTAGTGAAGCTATTTGCTCGTTCCAAAGTGTAGATTCCTATGGAGAAGAACGAGCAAGAAACTCCACTACTTACTCTTTTTCGATCAGATTCACATTTACCAGAACATCGACGTGAAACAACGCTTGCGTTGTGTTTTGTTGTGTGAGTGAAGTTACTGTAAACCCAATTACCGCCCTTCCCAATCTTCCCAATCCCTGATTCCTTAACCCCCCTTTGGTGTTTCGGGTGTCCATGGGCGGCGCCGATTGCTTACCATCAGGTGATCTGTCTGCTCATTTACTGGCTTATACCATAAAAAACAACTGCTTGCACTTCTTCGCAGCTCTTAAATTACTTAACTAATTAAAAAAGATAATAATGAAAAAAATAAACTAAAGTTTGGCTATTAAAAAAGTTTTTTAATACGTTCTAAACTTAGTTTTTAGAAATTAAAGTTAAAATTAAAGTTTTAAAATAGTTAGTTTCTGGCTTAAACCCAAGTTGTTGCTGAACTTAGTAATTACTGTGTGTTCATCACGGTTTCATGTGTAAAGAGACTGGACAGCTAAATTCTTTTATTTTAGTGAATAAACTACTTATTGAGGTAAAGACTATGACATCTGAGTTTGTTTCGGCATTTCTTCTCAGAGTAGTCCGATAGGAAATGCCGGCCTCATCTAGTTATTTAAGAGATTGACGTGTAAAAGAGTTACATTGTAACCTATATTTTCAGAGGGCCTTTGACAAGGTGGATCACACCCTGCTTATGGAAAAAATTGCCTTTAATGGTATACGCGGCAATTTACTAAGATGGTTTGCTTCGTATATTTTTAACAGGACTCAAAAGATCTTCATTAATGGGCATGAATCTGACTCTATAGTTGTAACATCCGGGGTGCCTCAGGGATCAGTATTAGGTCCTTTTCTATTTGTATTGTTCATTAATGACATTAAACATTGTTTTGTCAACTCAAATTTCTTGATGTATGCAGATGACATGAAAATTTATATCACTTGTAAAAATATTCATGACTGCTATAAATTACAACAGGACCTTGATAGATTCTATGAATACTGTCTCAAAAATAAGCTCTTTCTTAGCCTTCCTAAATGTTACACAATTTCTTTTACTAAGAATAAAAATCAGATTAAATTTAATTATTCAATAAATAATGTAAACCTTAATGAAGTTCAATCAGTCCGCGACTTGGGTGTTACGCTTGACTCTCGTCTACATTTTGATATTCATATTGACAATATAGTAAAAAAGGCCTTCCAGATGTATGGACTCGTGATGAGATTTTCAAGTAGCTTTGTGCGACCCTCTACATTCTTAATATTATATAAAACACTTATTCGATCGCAATTAGAATATGCCGTCCAAATTTGGGATCCTCTATATGATAAGTACAAAGATAGGTTAGAAATTGTGCAGAAGAAGTATTTACGAACTGTGAATTATAAATGTTATCGTCCTAAAGTCTCCTATGAACATTTACTGAAACGATATCATGTTCTTAGTTTGGAATCTAGACGATTACTTCTGGGTGTGATGATGCTGCATGGTATTTGTAATAATAGATTTGACTGCATTCCTTTATCAAATAGTCTACATTATATAGTGCCTAGATCTGTCATGCATCGTGGGGTGCGTGTACCTCGACTATTCCACGCAAATTCATGCAAGAGTAACGCTGGAGTGCGCGTGCCTCTCCGTCGCCTCGTTGAAGCGTATAACTCCCACTTTATGGAGCTTGACATATTTACCTATTCTAAAAATCGTTTCAGGGCAGGAGTAATTGAATTACTAAATTCTTAATTTTTATAATTTATATATTTATTTTTTTTTGTAATAGTTTTCTAAGATGCACATTCTATGTCTGTTTTCTTTTAACTTTTTTGTGTATTCGTGGGCAATGGTGTGGGTTACATGTGTAGTAACATAAACATAGAATTAGTTATGCATAAATGTTTTGTGTGTGCTAATTTAAGAATCTTAGTTAAGCTTGACATGTAACTGTTTTTTGTCCCAATAAAATAAAATAAAAATAAAATAAAAAATATTTGCAAAAAAAATATCATTTATCATTGTCATTAAAGTAAACGAGAGGCTTTTTTATTACCCGACTGCCAAGGAAGGGTTATGTTTTTCGCTCGTATCTTGTATGTATGAGCCTAATATTCTTTATTACCTCATTTCTTCGAAACGGCTTGATGGATTTCGACAATCAGGGTATCGTTGGATTCGTCTTAATTACCCAAGTGTTCTTAGATATGTGACGTAAAACAAAAACCAACATGGCGGCCGTGAGGCGCCCTAGATAGGAGTAAAAAAAAAATTTTTTTTATTTGCTACCTTATGGGTATCAAATTAAAGAGCTCATCATGAGGATTCCAAAATGGTATATCACTGACATATAGAAAAAAATACTATGTGCAATTATGTTCTTTATTATCCAAACTAAATACTTGTATAGGTACTACGCGACGCGATTGACTAGCGGTGTCTGAACTTAAAAGTGAAAAGTGATAATAAAAGTACGTCTTAACTAAATTATTTACAATGAATTTATTTATAAATAAAGGACTAGCGACCCGCCCTCGCTTTGCTGAACGTTAAATAAGGAATCTATCTACATAGTCGTTTACCATGCGACGCGTCAACTGTAAAGACCGTTTTTTGTCTAAAACTAGTAGAAATTTTGAAACAGTGTAAAGAGCAAATTTTATCTTCATTTAATGTAGAAAATTAATAGACTATTTAAAAGGATAAGGATTAATACTATTACGGACAAAAACCCCTCACAATAAAAGATCCAAAAAAAAATATTAAATAGTCCACACGACGAAAATTATTTTAAAGAATTAGACCGTTTACGAAATTTGTAAATAGTAAATTTAATCCCCTTAATCCTTCTTCTTTTTCTAATTCCTTTACTCTCTTTGTGTTACGCAATCAATCTAAAATAACTGGATCGACGTGTGTTATTTTTTTATTATCTTGGTATTGGAAGTAGTTCTCTCGTGTCGCGGGTGAAATCTTGAGAAACACATAGCCGTATTATAACTAACTAAAAAGTGTTAAATAAAAATAAATAAATTTAAAAAATTAAAAAACCCGACTGCATAAAAAACACTTTAAATAAAAACTGAAAAGTAAAAAAACAAGCTTAGTCTAAAAGTGTAGATAGCAATGCTATTACCACAAAATTAAATAATTTCATAATCAATACACAAAAAATAATAATCTTATGCGAAACATAATTGAGTGCAACAGTCGGGACCCCTTATGCAGTCGGGATTTTTAATTTTTTAAATTTTTATATATTTTTTCTAACATAAGGGGTCTCGGGTTCGATTCCCGGATCAGGAAAAGATTTACTGGCCTTATCGAAAATTTCACAGCAGTAGCGCGGAGTCTGGAAATGTGCCCATTATATGGCAATAGGTTCACCACCTATTACATGGGAGTTGCAACATAAATTGTGAAAAGTGAGTGTACATTATATAGTGGCATTACGTGCCATAATGTGCACCTCTGCCTACCCCTTCGGGGATTAAAGACGTGACAATATATTATTGTGATATTATTTTCTAATATAATAAAACTGGAAAGCCTTAATTGCCTACAGTGCCGTAGGCAATAAACATCATGCACGCATGCATGGTCACCCATCCAACAACTAACCTTGTTCAGTGTAGCTTAACCTCATATTCATTCCGCCCAACTTATAACGCTCCATGCAAGCGATTATGCAAATTAGTCTTACTGCATTTTATCACCGAAGATCCAATTTGGCATGCACCCAAAACGATTTAATACAGCGTAGTACAAACTTTGGACAGTTAAATTGAAACTTAAAGTTCTCTTAGATAAGGTACAAAGTTACTTGTGTGGATTTACGGGTTAAATAGTAATTTAACTTCTTCATGTTTCTGTTGTAGTCAGGGTATAATGTACATTTTAATAAATTATAGGTGTGGGAGAGTCATGCTTCGGCACTGCTGGGCCAGCTAGACAGGAGTGAGGCTTCACAGAAAACCGACGTGAAACAACGTTTACGTTTGTATTTCATTGTATGGGTGAGGTTACCAGAGGCTCAATTACCCCCCTTCCTAATCTTCCCAATTCCCGATTAACCCTTGAATCCCTGGCCCTCAAAAGGCCGGCTACGAACTTGCGGCGCCTCTGGTGTTTCGGATGTCTGTGGGCGGCGGCGATTGCTTACCATCAGGTCATTTGTTTGAAAGTTTAGCGGCTTATACCATAAAAAAAACATTGTTTCCATCTCTTCCCGCGGGTAAGAGCTAATTAAGAGACCACTATTATGTCATCAAATCCCCAACTCCCAAATCAATCACTAATCCCCAAAACCGGTTGGAAAAGCACTTGTAACACCTCTGGTGTAGTTGATAGGTTATCTATCAGCTCGTTAGAGGAACAAAAATTTTTACTATTCCTTAAAAAAATTTAGGAAATATCATTATGTTATGCTAAAGGTTGCTTTTCCACCAGAGATGTGCTATGTAGCCACGCCACGAAAATGTAATAGCTAGACTGTGAAACTATGTGACCGTTTCCACTGATACTAAGCTTTTTTTTTTTTTTTACACTTTATGTACAATCATACAGAGGTAGATTTAATGCCAATTTGGCATTCTCTACCAGTCAACCTTGGGGTGATGCAGAGAGACAACAGTAGGTGTAACAGCAGGCATATGTTGAAATATTAAAAGATAAATCATTTATAATTATATTGATAATTATCATCATACAATAAATATTACAATATATACCGTACTTACTACTATTTATATATATATTTTTTTTAAGGGGGTGATTCATCCAATTACTTATATCGCCTTGAACGAGGTCAGAGGGAGTGTGATAAAATTTTATTAAAACGACCAAATTTCTTCTCTTGCAGATCACGATGAAGACTCGCACGGTGGTGTTGGTGATCATCCTGGGATGTGGTGCCGCGGCCATTTTGTTCGCCGTGGCCGCCTACCTGTACATACGGAGCAGGAGGAAAAAGAGGGAGGACGAGGAGGACGGCACTAGTTGTGCTATCAGGTCAGTTAATAATTTGATGTTTTATACTTTTCTTTTTGAAGGGAGATTTGGAAAAAAAGATTTTATGTAGAGGTTAGCTTAGGCACAAATGGTTATATTATATATATAGTACTATGGCTTAACAGCAAATCGGCGTGAAATAACGCTTACGTTAAGTTTCGCTAGGTGGGTGAAATTGGGTCTGCGCACGCCTCAAAGTGCCAAGAGACCACCATAGATAGGTCCCAGTAGGGCGCTGATACCCAATTTGGAGCTGCGGACAACATATCATGGAGCTATACAACCTACATAGCTCCGTCCCTCTCGCACTGCTCAGTGATCGACCATTCTGACACAATTGTAATAGCAGACTAAGGCCCCGGGTTACTGGTGTTCCTGTTCAAAGCAGGAGTAGGAAAACGTAGGAACGGGGTGGTTTTTAGTCAGTAGAAGAAGTCATTGAATGATTTTCCCTTCTCAAAAAACCCACCATTTGCCTACCCTTTCAAAAAATAATAAGCTAGATACTACAATCAGAACCAATGTGTAACCAGCCAAGAACGAGCCGATTTATATCAATTACTACGTAGTACATTATACGGAATAGTGTTGCAAACGAATATTAGATGCGATGCCAAGACTGGGGATGGGGACTGCCAAACTATGAGTTACTGATACATTTATTTAAAATACAATATCAAATAATATTTAAAAATGTAAAAATAGGATCCGGCAAAGTAGCGGGAGCATGGCCCAAGCTACCGGTGGTTAGGGCTCCAGAGACAGAAACCTCCTCACAATACGTGCCGTTTCGAGGAGTACTGCCTTCTGCATCAGGCCCTTGATAAATTGGAAAATCTCTCTATAAATTGCGATAATATGTTACGTAAGGCAAACCGACTGAGTAGATATTTGTACTCTACTCTCACTCTGTGTTTTAAAAGTATCTGTACTTATTTATTAACTACATATCAAGCTAAAAATCTTATTTTAAAGATATAAAAGAAACCTTTTACGCTCAATGCCTAACAGAAAATAATTTCCGCTATAAAATCGTATAGATCTAAAAATATACCAAAAAGAAGGGTAATACATACTATTTCATACGATAACGTAGCCGTTAGGTACCTCTAACAGTATTTTTCAAAATGGCTGCTCGCCAGAACATATATTTTATTTCTACGTAACCAACCGCGTGTAAAGATATCCCTATTTGTAAAGCCTTTTAGGTCTATTTTCAACTTTATGACTAGGTATAATAGAGTTAAAATTTGGTTAGGTGTTTTATAGTAATGGGCCTTTTTTTTTTTTTTTTTTTTTTTTTAGGTTGGAAAATCATCCAATGACTTCTCCCGCCTTGGGCGAGGCGAGAGGGAGTGTCAGACTCTTAAAAACCACCCCGTTCCTACTCCTGCCCGTCGAGCCGGAGCCCCGGTAAACCCGCTAGGTTGTCCGCAGCTCCGGATTAGGCATCAGCCCTACTGGGCCCCATCTGTGGTGGTCTGATGGCTCTTTGAGGCGCGCGCAGAACGCGACGCGCCGCACGCACGGGTCTGGTTCTGGTCGGGCGGCGAGCTACCCTTGCTCGTCGTCCGCAGACCCGCACTTACGGTGGCCGGAGATCGTCGCGCGATCCCCGACGCCCGGAGTGTCTCTCGCGACGGCTGGGGCGTGAAGAGGTTCGTTCTCTCACGCGCCCCGCCTCCTCCTTAGCTAGCATGACTGCTTCGCAGAAGGAGGGAAGGCATCCCAGTTCCCCTCGCTCCGCACCATGGCTTGTATCAGTGCCGGACGCGTGAGGGTGCCGTCGCCGACCACATCCCTGAGGATACGGCGGTGCTCAGCCCACGCAGGGCAGACCGCAAGCGTATGTTCCACCGTGTCCTCCGGGCGGTCTTCGCAGTGATGACACCCGGGCGTTTCCTCCCGCCCAATCAGAAACAGGAACCTACCGAAGCTTCCATGTTCGGTAAGCACCTGCGTCAGGCGGTAGGTGAGGACGCCGTGGCGCCTCTCTAGCCACTCCTCAAAGAGGGGACTTACCGCTGCAATGACAGCGAGCCCAGCCCTCGGTTGCGACAGTCGTTGCTGCCATTCCGCCATGAGATCGCGCCGGAGCTCGTCCCGCCACGCACTAATCTGGCGCGGCAGTGGAGTTTCGCCCCGGCGACGCGATAGTAATGGGCCTAGTTTCATATATTGCCTGTTTTCAAGTTTATAAAGAGTTTTAAATAATACTAACCATGACTGCTTATCTTTGGTATTGGGATACATTCCCAGTTTAAGAAGAGAACATTTTTGTTAAGATTAAAAATAAATACTAACTGCCTCGTTGGTCGAGTGGTTGCAAGTGCGACTGCCGGGCAAGGGGTCTCTGGTTCGATTCCCAGGTCGGACAAAGTATTGCTGGGCTTTTTCCGTTTTTTTCGAAAGTTTCTCAGTAGTAGCACGGAGTCTGCAATTGTGCCTGGTATATGGCAACAGGCTCACCCCCTATTACATGGGACTTATAACACAAATGGTGAAAAGTTGGTGTACATTGTATAGCGGCATTACGTGCCGTAATGTGCAACTCTGACTGAAAATTGATATTGCATTGTTCTATATATATTTATATACATATTTGAACCAGTATAGTTTGGACTTGATGTGGCTCTAAGTTATAACTTAAATAAGCTACTTAGTCTATTTACTGACGCGGTTAAGTGTAAGCTATACAATAACAGGAAGTAGTTAACTTCTCTCTAAGTTAGGAATAAATCAGAAAATCAATAGAGATGAGTTATAGTATAGTTGCGATTTACAAGTAAATAGTAGCTCTAATGTTCATTTTCTGAGGTAAGTAAGAAAATTTGTTTGTTGTTCGTTTCACGTGCAATTAGGGATGATGTCAACTAAGTGTGGGAGAGCCATGCTTCGGCACGAACAGGCCGGCTTGACCGGAGTGATACCACGGCCTCACAGAAAACCGACGTGAAACAACGCTTGCATTGTGTTTAGTTGTGTGAGTGAGGTTAGCGGAGGCCCAATTCCCCCCTTCCCAATCCCCGATTCCCGAACAACAACCCTTAAAATCCTAACCCCCAAAAAGCCGGCAAAGCACTTGTAACGCCTCCGGTGTTTCAATTGTCCATGAGCGGCAGCGTTTGCTTACCATCAGGTGACATGTCTGCGTGTTTCACAAAAAAAAAAACTACCCAAATTCAATCAAATCGTCGTAAATGTAATTTTTATTTTATTGTTGAGCTATATTTTGTTTGACATAAGAATTAATATGAATATTTTTCTTAACTAGAAATTGTGGTTTACGATCGACTGCACGGTTGGTGCGATGGTTGGGCAACCGGCTGCCGCGCCGTGCGTAGCGGGCTCGATCCCCACACGGAACAACTCTTTGTGTGATCCACAGATTGTTGTTCCGGGTCTGGGTGTCATGTGTAATACACATGAAATCCACACCCACAAGTTCACATACAAATGTATGTTTGTAAATGCACCCATGACAAAGGAGAAAATCCTAGTGTGGGGCAACGTAAATAAATGAAGGTGAGTAAACCATGATTTTCAGTTGTTAAGAAAAATAAGTACCTACCGTACTTCTTTTACTAACAAAATATTACCTCAACAAAAATTACATTTACGGCTATTAACGTCAAGCGATTGTTACGGTACCGATAATGTATACAGGGTGTCAACATAATTGACAACTTCCGATACAGGGTGTCGGAAATTAACACGTTTCTAACTAAAAATGTTGCCAGCCTAAATTACGTTTTAGGAATAATAAAATTTGTTATTTTAGTTAACTAGTTTATGAGTTATAGGCATGAAAACTGTTTAATATAGTTATTTTTATTTTATTAGTCACGCTAAGTTGAAGTTGTTAAAGAAACTTCATATAATAAGTTTAAGGCTGCGGTATACCTCGAAGGTATTAGCGTACGTGAATTCAGGTTCGATTCCTGGGTTGAACAAATTATTATAGAATTTATATCATATTTTTGTGTTAAATGATCCTATATATTATGTAGAGAGATCTGCAGACTGCCTAGCGGGTTTTCGACTCGAAAACTAGGGGTAGGAAGGCGGTGGTTTGTAGTCAGTAAGAGTCTGACACTCCCCCTCGTCTCGCCCAAGAAGGTAGTGGATGATTTTTCCTCCTTAAAAGAGAGAGAGAGAGAGAGAAAATATATATTTTTTTTTAAAACGATGCCCCACACTAGGATTTTCTCCTGTGTCGTGGGTGCGTTTACAAACATAGAATTTCACATGTACATGACACCCAAACCCGAAACAACAATTTGTGGATCACACAAAGAGTTGCTCCGTGCGGGAATCGAACCCGCTACCCGTTGCGCGGCAGCCAGTTGCCCAGCCACCGCACCAACCGTGCAGTCAAAAAAAATATTGTTATTCATCATCAGCAGCCGGTAGACGTCCACTGTTGAACAAAGGCCTCCCCCTTAGTCCTCCACGTAGAACGACAAGCTCTATATTACATACAACATTTTTATATGTTTATGATAAAACCTCAAAACTATATACATTTTGACTTTGTAACCAACCCACAATAATATGTAAATGTCTTAAAGTAGTCTGCCCATATTTTATATGCTTGAAATATTTTAGTACTATCAACGAAGTTACTCCTTGTCTAAGTGTGCTTTTCCACCAGAGATGTGCTATGTAACTATGCTACAAAGATGTAATAGCTAAGCTGTGAAACTATGTGTTCGTTTCCACTGATACTAAGCTATGTAGCTGTGCGAGGAAGATGTGTTATGAAGAAGCTGTTCAAGAGCTTGCTTGAGTATGCGATATATCGATAGTAGGGAAGCCATGCATAGTGTGCATCCATAGCACGCATCTATAGCACGCATCCATAGCACGCTTCCATAGCAGCTCTAGAATGTCAAATTCTGACTCACTGACATAACCTAAACTTTTTCTTATATTTTGAACATAATTACTATGCTTAACATATAAATTGACTGTAGCCCACTCAACGTCAATAGATGTCGCGACAGATCCAGAAGGGGATGGGGGGATGAACTTGATACTTATGAAAAGGATTGACCATAGAGAGTTCTACGAAGAGGCGAGTGATGGGAGGGTAGGGAGGCCTTTGCCCTGCAGTGGGACGACCATGATTGATAAAAAAAATACTACATAAAAATGAAAGGTGGTCAAAAAAAAATCCTCTGATTGTACCTCAAACAATTTCGCGGTAGTTTCAACCTGAAATTATACAGTTTAGACTATCTTTGACATTCAAGGCTATCGTTTAGCATTCATACTATTACTATAGCAGTTTTTGGAAAGTAGGAAACATGATCTTAACCAAAACTTAATATCATACATTTCACAAGCGAATATGTAGACACGGCTGTATATATTGTTCTAAAATTATCTGCTACGGCTTTGATGGGAGGTAGTGTTGTGTTTAAAGATTACAATGTGATCCGCAAATTGTTGTTTCGGGTCTAGGTGCCATGTGCATCTAGCGGGTTTACCGGGGCTCTGGCTTCAAAAGTAGGAGTAGGAACGGGGTGGTTTTTAGTCAGTAAGAGTCTGACACTTCCTCTCGCCTCGCCTAAGGCGAGAGAAGTCAATGGATGATTCCCCCCCCCCCCCCCCACAAAAAAGGTATCAGGTGTATGTGAACTTGTATGTTCGTGAACGCACCAACGGCGCAACGTCACAAGTGAAAATCCTAATGTGGGGCAACGGTTAAAAAAGTTGTTAAAAATCTGATATTAACCTAAAAAGGAAATAAACCCAATTTAATGGCAACAATAACATCATTCTTACAAACTGAATTAGACAAATGTCAGACTCGAATTAACAAAACTTCTCAATTTAAAATATACTGAAATTAAGTACAAGCGATAATCAACCTTATTTCCAAAGCACTAAGTCTGTAAATATTAAGCAGTTCCACCTCACTATCGAAGCGAAACTTTTAGAAACAATTAGGCCAAGCGATTTGCTATTCTAAACTTAGTGAGTTAAGGTGTAAATTGTATTAAAGTTTAAGTTGTTGAGTAATTCTTAACATACAATAAAAATTGGAACCAACTTATGTCCTTACGTTTCATATTATTGAAGAAAACTTATTTAATTGGAGGTCCTAGTTTCACTGACGGACAGACTGACAGACTATTATTTCTTTATTTATTGACATCACAAAAATACATTTTTTTCAATGGGGGTAAATCATATTATGACTTCTTCCGCCTTGGGCGAGGCGAGAGAGCGTGTCAAACTCTTACTGATTAAAAACCACTCCGTTCCTTCTCCTGCAATTGCTTACCATCAGCTGATCCGTCTGCTCGTCTACCGCTTTATACCAAAAAAAATAATAATAATTAGGTATTATTATATTTATTGTCAAACGCAGTTTGACATCGTGTCTGGTTATTTTTTTTTATGGAACACGCCGTAAACGAGTTGACGTATTACCCCATGGATACTTGAAACCTTAAAAAAAGTCAGTTAAAAATTAGAAAAATAAAAAAAAGTCCTAAAACAACTACTATGACTCCCAATGTCTCTGCCAAGAGTGAAGATTATGCCCAAAAAAAGAAGTATCGGATGTTTTCTGCCAATGATATTTCGAAAATTTGAGTTAGCTGGATATAATCTTCCCAATCCCCGATTCCCCAATAACCATTAAATTCCTAATCCCCAAAAGGCCGGCAACGCACTTGTAACGCCTCCAGTGTTTCAAGTGTCCATGTGCGGCGGCGATGGCTTACCATCAGGTGATATGTCTGCTCGTTTACCGGCTCCGATTTTAAAAATTAAAAAATAATATAAGCAAACTAGTCACTTAGGCCTTGAAGACACCAATTAACTGATTAACCCAACTCCATTATCAAATCTAAGTAAATTGCTTCCTAGCTACATTCAGATAAAGTTACAACCTGCCTAAAAGATTCTGTCACAGATAAGCCTCAGTCTTCAGCTGAATGGAACAGATTTGTAAAGGTACATACAAGTTGGAAACGGGCGTCATGAAACGACAATGGATGTCGTGTTGTCGCTTCGTGTCGCCACGACAAGTCGTTACATTTTTTTTATGGAATAAGCTGGTAAACGACCTAATGGCTCATCTGATGGTAAGCAAACGCATCCACGCATGGACTCTTGAAACACCAGAGACGTTACAAGTGCGTTGCCTTTTGTGGATTAGGAATTTAAGGATTGTTGGGAATCGGGGATTGGCAAGATTGGGAAGAGGGGTAATTGGGCCTCCGGATCACTCACACAACGCAAGCGTTGTTTCACGTCGGTTTTCTGTGAGGCCGTGGTATTACTGCGGTGAAGCAGGCCCATTCGTGCCGAAGCATGGCTCTCCCACACTTAAACACGACATGTCACTGCAGTTATGATTTCCATCTATAAAGGTGAGTACTACTACGCTAGAAGAGCCAAACACGAGCGGGGCAAGAGCCGAACACAATTCGTCAAAGTCAAATCATTTATTCTAATTAAACCACAAATAAGTATTTGAAACCAATAGAGCTTTTCTTCATTTATTTTCGTGAGTAAACCGTAATTAATTAAACTACTGGTTTCTATGTCCTATATTTTTAGTTAATTTCGTATGTCTCTAGGTGGTTATTATAGAAAACCAGTAATGCATCTGCGACACGTCGTACGCTGTTGCCTCATGTCGCCCGCTTTCAACTTATACCTTTAGGTAACAATTTTAATCTAGATAAGAGGGGATAGTTTAAATTAACTAAACCACATTGTACAAGTACGACTTGACGATAGCGAATTCAGGACAACTTTGTAACTTTGTATAAACTAACTATTCTAAGTTTAGTTAGGTTTCTGTTCGCTGTTTTGGCTTGGAGCTGGGACAAGAATTAATATTTTTAAATAAGTGTGGGAGAGCCATGCTTCGGCACAAATGTTATGATTGGAGATGTGCTTATAGTGAAAGGTGTGTGTGATTTGACTGATGGTTCTTCTATCTATGTATCTAAAGATCTATTTAATTGATTTCCTAGTCAGTTAAAAACGCGCGCGCCTCAAAGAGCCATCAGACCACCACAGATGGGGCCCAGTAGGGCTGATGCCTGATCCGAAACTGCGGACTATCTAGCGGGTTTACCGGGGCTCCGGTTCGACAAGCAGGAGTAGAAACAGGGTGGTTTTTTTCAGTAAGAGTCTGACAATCCCTCTCGCCTCGCCCTAACGAGAGAAGTCCACTTTTTTAAGACTTCTCTTTGTCCACTTGTTTCGGATCAGGCATCGGCCCAACTGGGCCCAATCTGTTGAGGTCTGATGGCTCTTTGTAGCGCGCGCGGAAATCAATTAAATAAATCTTTAGATTCACAGATAGAAGAACCATCAGTCAAATCACACACACCTTTCACTATAAGCACATCTCCAATCATAAACAAACAAAAAAAACTTAGGTTCATCATCATCCAACACATAAACAACAAACACAGTTATCATCTACGTCATAAGGTCCATTTTTCTCTGCCCCTAAGTTGTTGACTATCCTATTGTATCCATAAGTACGGTATTAACTCGTTCAAAAATTTATAATGGGGTGGCCAACCTTACCCTAGGTCAGAATCGTATTATACTAGGAAAACTAGGCAAATGCCTAGGGCGCCAGGTTTGGGTTTGCTGCCATTACAGCAGTAAGTATAAGTGTGGGAGAGCCATGCTTCGGCACGAATGAGCCGGCTCGACCGGAGTGATACCACGGCCTCACCGAAAACTGACGTGAAAAACGCTTGCGTTGTGTTTCGTTGTGAGTGAGGTTACCGGAGGCCCAATTCCTCTCTTCCCAATCTTCCCTCCCTCCTAGATTCCCTAACAACCCTTAAATTCCCAACCCCCAAAAGGCCGGCAACGCACTTGTAACGCCTCTTGTGTTTCAAGTGTGCATGGGCGGCGGCGATTGCATACAATCAGGTGATACGTCTGCTCGTTTACCGGCGTGTTACATAAAAAAGTCCCTTCTTTGAGGAGTGACTTGAGAGACGCCACGGCGTCCTCGCCTACCGCCTGACGCAGGTGCTTACCGGACATGGTACCTTCGGTAGGATCCTATTTCTTTTTGGGCGGGAGGAAACACCCGGGTGTCATCACTGCGAAGACTGCCCGGGAAACGGTGGAACATAGGGTGGCGGTGTGCCCTGCATGGGCTGAGCACCTGAGTGATACTCTGGGCGTTGAAGATCGCGCGATGATATTTGGCTACCGTAGTTGCGGGACTGCGGACGAGCAAGGATAGCTCGTCGCCCGTCCAGAACCAGACTTGCGCGTACGGTGCGTCGCCTCAAAGAGTCATCACCACCGCAGATGGGTACCGGTTCCCGATATGGCTGAGGCCTGTTTCGAAACGATCCACCTAGAGAATTTACCGGGCCTATGACTCAAAAAGCAAGAGTAGGAGCGGGGTGGTTTTTAGTCAGTAAGAGTGACACTCTCTCTCACCTCACTCAAGGCGGGAGAAGACATTGGATGATTTTTCGCCCTTAAAAAACGGCGCCGGGTTACAGCTGAGGAGCACCGTCAGAGAGTGGTGGCACCAAAAATCGAACTAGGGGCGCCTATGAGGTGTTTGCCAAGGGCGCTCTCTAAGCTTAATCCGCCCCTGTCCTGGGTCGACATAATAATTGTAATTGGTCACTTCAAACCTTCTACTAAGGGTCTGTAGCGAACTACCGGAAAAATAATTACTGTGCACACTCTGTATATGGGTTTAAAAAAGTTTGAAGTATAGGGTGTTAGGAGAAAATATATAATTTTTTAGACTTTTGAGCATGGTATTTGATTAATTTTATTTTTTTAGAATGGTATGATAATAAAAATATTAGAAAATAACCTACAATAGGTGTACCTACTGCTTTCAAATACCCGACTCGAGCATTGAACCGATGACTCGATGATGATAAATTATACTATGATGGTTGAAGGTTTTTTCCTATTTTTTTTTAAGGGGGAAATATCATCCAATGACTTCTCCCGCCCTGGGTGAGGCAAGAGGAAGTGTCAGACTCTTACTGACTAAAAATCACCCCGTTCCTACTCCGCTTTTTTCTGGGGCCCCGGCTAACCCGCTAGGTAGTCTGAATTCCTGATCAGGCATCAGCCCTACTGGGCCCCATCTGTGGTGGTTTGATATCTCTTTCGAATACCTGACTCGGGAATCGAACCCGATGTCTAGATGAAGATAAATTGTACTATGACAAAAAGTATGTAGGTATGTAACATCACCATATCAACTCCAATAAGTCTATTACTAAACTAAACTACCCTTCCAGAAAATACAGAAATGTAATAAAATAAAATACCAAGAGAAACCACAATCCAACACTAGTCTAGCTAACAGCTAATTTTGTACAGTACTGCAATCGAAACCACCACTCAAAAACTAACCATATCCCAAAGGAAATAAAGCTTAAATTTCTACAACCGAATTCTACATTCATACAAGGGTGACTTGTGAGATGTGAACAGCAGTGAAAATTGGTTTTTACGTCACAAGGAATAAAGCTTAGTTTCGTCTGAACCAAGTTACAAGAGTTTGCTTCGGTTTTATGTCATAGGACATAAGGCTTAGTTTTGTTTGAAGTAAATTTCAGGAGTTTGGTACGAAATTGTACCGGGTTTCAGTATGACGGTGTATTTCAGGCGCCTAAGTTGTATCAGTGAAAATTTGGGAACGAAAATACGAACTGACTTTATACAGTGTGTTTGTGTTTAATTGACAGTTGCAGTTTTAAACTATACATGGTGATTTTATTTGTGGAGCAAAAAATAAGTGTTATTTTTTGTGTGTTATAATTTTATTTTTAAATGTTTTATTTTATTACCTATTGTGTTTTTAATTTATTTTTTATTAGTGTTATATTTATTTTATTGAAAATAAAATATCATAAATTATTAAATATCATTGAATTTAGGTCACATAAAAATAAAATAAAAAAGTTTTATGTAAATCACTCGCATCTTTCCAATAGTTTTACGGTCTTGTTTACGTATTCGTGGGGTGGGCAGAGATCCAAGTATTCGATAGGTACCATTACCTATAACTTGGTCCAATGCTATCCAATAAATGGGGTGATAAAATCTAACCTTTACCGACTTCTGAAAAACAAGTGATTCTGTTATTTTATGTATGTTTTTCTTATAAAACTACTGTATGTTGAATTGTATATTATTATAAAATGAAATATATAATAAAATATTTAATATTATTCAATAGAGAATATAACCAAAACAATTAAAAAAAAAACAACATAATTATCATTACATAGTATAAAACAAAGTCGCTTTTTCTGTCCCTATTTCCCTTTGTATGCTTAAATCTTTAAAACTACGCAACGGATTTTGATGCGGTTTTTAATAGATATATTTTATTATTATAATGAATCAAGAGAAAGGTTTATAATATATGTATAATACATGTATAGTATATCACCATTGCACCCAAGCGAAGCTGGGTATAGTATATCACCATTGCACCCATGCGAAGCTGGGGCGGGTCGCTAGTTTGTAATAAATTATAGACTGTTTCAAACCTTAACTAATAATGATTCGTTCTTTAGTGAAAATAATACCTACTACTAGATAATATTTCTATACTAACATACATATATCACTAGTATGCTTAAATATAGTAAATCAAATCGATATCTTCGCAAGTAAATATATCCGTAAGAACATAAACAATACGTGTCTAAAATTTTAAAATAATCTACAAGACGAACATTATAATAAAAATCAGTCATCTAACTTATTCCAACAGACTAGTCCACTAAAATAGAAACCCTTTTTTTAAAGGGGGAAAATCATCCAATGACTTCTCCCACCTGCAAGCAAGGTGAGAGGAAGTGTCAGACTCTTACTGACTAAAAACCACCCCGTTCCTACTCCTGCTTGTCGACCCGGAGCCCCGGTAAACCCGCTAGGTAGTCCGCAGCTCCGGATCAGAAAATAGAAACCCTAGGTTTTATATAAATACTTACTCGAATATTTGATCTAAATCAGGCATTCCGCAGGTAACCTATTTCTAGACGATACCGCAGATACCTAGGCTTTCGCTGATGCCTAGAATATAGAAAATTTATTTGATTGAGATACAATTCGATGCGGCGATTCGATTCTGAATAGATAGTAATAGTTTTACAACGAAAATGTTTTTAGGTGCCTCGTTGGCCGAGTGTTTGCAAGTGCTACTACCGGGCAAAGGGTCTTGGGTTCGATTCCCGGGTCGGGCGAAGTATTACTGGGCTTTTTTCGAAAATTTCTCAGTAGTAGCACGGAGTCTGGAAATGTGCCCGGTATATGGCAATAGGCTCACCACACACTCATATTACATGGGACTTACAGCATAAATTGTGAAAAGTGTGTGTATATTGTACGGCTGCGCAGACTAAAATTTAGCAAATGGGCACCCATTTGCTAAATTTTAGTCTTGAATTATTTGTTCATACATGCAATGTCTTCTTCCGCCTAGGATAAAGCGAGAGGGAGTGTCAGACTCTTACTGACTAAAAACCATCCCGTTCCTACTCCTGCTTTTCAAGCCGGAGCCCCGGTAAACCCATTAGGTAGTCCGCAGCTGTGCCGTAACAGGCGTTGTACCATAGGGGCTCTAAGCAGGTCTAGTAAGAGGTCTCGGTGCCTCTTGTCGGTGCTGAAGGTGGCCAAAACCCCCACTCCCTAGTCTTTCTCCCCAAAAAGCTAGGCGCCTTTCCCTTTATCAAAAAAAAAAGGCAGTACGCAGCTCCGTATCTACACAAACCTGCCTACACCTTTACAGAATATAGGTTATATTGTATACAAACTCAAAAGGTAAGATAAACATATCCTAAAAAATGGCCTTTGTAAAGAATCTTTTATGCCTTATTAAGGTCCAATGGATGTTGTTTATTGGCCTGTAAACGATTGAAGATTGTGTTCGACCTTAAAGTAATTTATATTAAAATAGGCCTTTGGTTAGTCGCTAGGGTACCTAGATAGATAGAAGAATAAGTGAGGGAGAGTCATGCTTCGGCAGGAATGGGTCGGCTCGACCGGAGTGATACCACGGTTTCACAGAAAACCGACGTGATACAACGCTTGTGTTGCGTTGTTTCGTTGTGTGAGGTTACCGGAGGCCCAATTACCCCCCTTCCCAATCTTTCCCACAATCCTTAATTTCCTAACCCCCAAAAAGGCGGTAACGCACTTGTAACGCCTCTTAAATACATAATAATATTTAGAGATTTCTTTCGTGTGATATTCGAGTATGCTCGATTGGATTCAAAAGGGCGTAATTTAGATCCTGATATATCTTGAAACTAGTCGAGCATCCTCGAATAGTATATATTCGTGTAAAAATAATAAATGCAAATAGTTTTCTGCGTTTCCTAAGTTAAAAACAAATTCATTTGACTTTACATATTTTTTTAAACGTTGCCCCACAGTAGGATTTTCTTCTGTGTTGTTGGTGTGTTTAGAAACATACAATTTCACATACACATCACACGCAGACCCGAAACAACAAATTGTGGATCACACAAAAAATTGCTCCGTGCGGGTTTCGAACCCGCTACACGTTGCGCGGCAGCCGGTTGCCCAGTCACCGCGACAACCGTGCATTCAATTCCTATATATTTTGTTCATTATTTTCATTTTATTTTTAACTTAAATTACAGCAAGAATTAAACTTAACAAGTTAAAAGCTTCTCAGTGTAACAGTAATGAGTTTAAATGAATGAAAACTGACAGTCGAGTGGAATTCTAACTGTTTAACTATCTGTGGTTGGTTCAAAGTGATATTTCGGTTACATAAGGCTTATATTGTGGTGTGAAAACAGTTACAGTGTGAAGGATGAGTTTGAGAAGGTGAGTAATTTATATTTATTTTTATTTTTTTTTTGAGGGGGAAATTATTCAATGACTTATCCTCCCTTGGTTGAAGCGAGAGGGAGTGTCAGAGTCTTAGGGTGATTTTCTACCAGAGCCGTGCTATGTAGTGTAGATGTAATAGCTAAACTGTGGAAAATATGTGATCGTTTCCACTGATGCTGAGGAAGAGGCGCAGCTCAAGTATGCGATGATCGATCCAAACGCATAATACCATCTAAATAACATAGCTTATCAAAGTCCGTTTCCACCAGTGCTAGGATTTTATGTGTACCAACGTAGCATAGCACATCTCTGGTAGAAAAGCATCTTTACTGAGAAAAACTACTTTCCTACTCCTACTCTTCGAGCTGGCCTTTCGCGGCTCTAAACACATACTGCACCCGACGCGGGAATCGAACCCAAGACCTCTTGCCGGGCAGTCGCAATTACGACCACTCGACCAACGAGGCAGTCTATATGTACATAGACTGACTGACTGTTTACATGGAGATTTACATATAACTCTCTCTCCAATATGCGCGCTGTTATACCTAATCTAAGGTCTCGTCCAATTATTTCACTTTAATCCTTGGATCAAAACATTATAACCCCAGTGTCGTGCAAGTGTGGGAGAGCCATGCTTCGGCACGAATGTTCCGGCTCGACCGGAGTGATACCACGGCCTAACAGAAAACCGACGTGAAACAACGCTTACGTTGTGTGAGTGAGGTTACAAGAGGCCCTATTATCTTCCCAATATTCCCAATCCCCGACTCCACAACAACTCTTAATTCCCAAAATGTCAGCAACGCATTTGTAACGCCTCTGGTGTTTCATGTGTCCATGGGCGGCGGCGATTGCTTACCATCAGGTGATACGTCTGCTCGTTTACATACGTGTTCCATAAAAAAAGTGTAGGCAGCTGCAGATAATGCTATACTAAATGATCAAGTTTCTACAATGGATTTTCGACTTTATTCATCACTAGTTTCTGCCAGCGGCTTCGCCCGCATTCGAGTGGAATAACAAGTATCCTATCATGTTTGTTCTACCCTGTCTGTATGAGTATACCAAATTACATCAAAATCTGGTCAGTAGTTTCAACGTAATTGATGGACAAACATCAAAACAAACGTTCATATTAGTATGACGACATCAAGAGCCAGTGAAAGCTCACTGCTTTTTTCTGGAGGGGGGAGAACCATACATTAACTTTTCCCACTTTGGGCGAGGTGAGAGGGAGTGTCAGACTCTTATTGACTAAAAACCATCCCGTTTTACAAGCTTTCATGAAACTTTCATTTTGGTGGTACATACATACACAACCTCAAGCCTGTCTCGCATTGGTTTTTTTTAAGAGTTTTTTTAAATGACTTCTCCCGTCTTGGGCGAGGTGAGAGGGAGTGTCAGACTCTTATTGACTAAAACCATCCCGTTCCTACTCCTGCTTTTTCAGCCAGAGCTCCGGCAAACCCGGTAAAAACCTCCTGTACATAAGGGGGGGTTTGCCATACAACCACGTGTATCAGACTTGTTAGAGACCGCAGTTTAAAAGGTTCAGTTTTAAACTTATTCACGCCAATTTCAACAAAATTAAATCAATTATTTCTATAATAAGTCAAAAAACAATTTTAAACGTTGACTTAGATCCTTAACCTAATTTTACAAAATCTTCGCTTTAACTTAAACTAAGATTTTAACTAAAAATACCGACATTTTAACGTTGTTTTGACCGCCTTTTCACTGGGAACTTAACAACAATATTTACATTCAAAATTAATTTAAGAGTACGCTGAATAATTTATTGGATTTTGAAATTTTTGGCTGGGAAATTAAGGTACAGTTTTGTTTATTTCGGTTCGGTTTAGTTTGGCTTTGGTTTTTTGGTCAAGGAAAGACTAGCCTGCTATGTATGGTTTAAATAAGTCAGGTCGACTGGAGTGATACTAGTTATAGCTTCACAGAAAACCGATATGAAACATACATTGCCCAACGACCCTAAATTCCTAACCGCCAAAAGGCACTTGTAACGCCCTTGATATAGTGGAAATCCATGGCCGGCGGCGTTTGCTTACCATCAGATGATCCGTTATGTCGTTTACCGGCTTATACCATAAAAAAAAACAGGAGATCCATGATCTAGGAGTAACCATCCTTTCAGACAATAAAGAACAATTTATTTACCTGCAACAATCCTCAACTTGCACAATCCGTATCTTGTATCTATAGCGCTGCGTTTATTTGAAATATCTAATAAAGCCGAACCTTTAAAACTGCGATTTCGAAATCATTTGCTAACTGTGGAGATTATGGCAAATTCTGTTTTGTACTTATAGTAGAAGCCTTATAGTCCAGCAATGGGGTGCCATGGGACTGCCTTTGTTTAAGTGAGTTCTATGGACATTGAACACCCACAACAGCAGAGGAATATCAAGTGCGTTGCTGGACTACGTCTGTTGACGGGACTGCCTCTGTTAATGCAAGTTCTATGGACATTGATCACAACACTAGAGGAATATCAGGTGCGTTGCCAGCCATAGGTGCGGATTGGGCCTCCGGAAGTTTCATTTATACAACGCAAGACCCACATCTTAGTGGGCTCTTACGACACCCACAGTAAGAAGAGCGCTACTGACAAATAGACTACTCTGTCATCCTGTCCAGGAATGTCAGACATGACACTTATGAAACAAATAAGGATTCCATTACATGAATATTATTCATTTCGTTTCGTGTATATGACATCCAAGGGCGTCATATCTCGCACTCGTACAACACTATTTACGATAGTGACTTGAATTTGTTAGTAGAGCTGGGAAAATATCGATAGTTTTAGTGTCGATGACGATTTTTTTCAATAATGATTTTGGTATAAACCCTTTTCTCAGTCGGAAATTCCATTGTTAGACATCTATTTATAACAATAATTCAAAGTTTGAACTCTACCTATAAGAAAAGTCGGGACTGTAGTTTTTTTTTAATTTTTTTTTCACCCCAAAGTTGAAAATCGTCATGGAACCCCCTCCCTCGCCTGGGGAGGACGAAAGACACAATCAGGCTCTTACTGACTTAAACCCACTTCATATTTAATTTGTCCTGTTTTAATTTGGCAATTAATGTTTTTTGTTTTTTTTTTTGTTTTTAAAAAAACGTTGCCCCACATTAGGATTTTCTCCTGTGTCGTGGGTGCGTTTACAAACAAGTTCACATACACATGACACCCAGACCCGAAACAACAATTTGTGGATCACACAAAGAGTTGCTCCGTGCGGGAATCGAACCCGCTACCCGTTACCCAGCCACCGCACCAACCGTGCAGTCAAATTTGTTTCCAGTATACTTGTTTAGAGATAAAAATATAAAGTCTGATAGCTATTTAATATGACTTTTAAGTAGTGTGTGTGTTCTAACTAGTATTTTATTAAACAATTTATATATTTCCTCCCCAGATCCCGTTAAATATATTATTAAATATCAGATATCATTAAATATGAGCCACTTCGACGGTATAGCTGCAATTACTTAATTTTCCCGAAGACACTTCAAATAACGAGCACAAATGTTGAAAAAGACATCATTAAAATTCTTTATTTCGTGTTTTCCTTTACACCTACCTACCTACATACATATATCCAAAAAATGTATTTTGAACGTGATTGGAAAAGAGTAACCTATGGAGTTTCTTGCTCGTTCTTCTCCATAGGAATCTACACTTTGGAACGAGCATACCTATAGCTTAACTAGATAACGAACCGACAGACAGACAATTTAAATATTTTAATATCTGTTCTGACATTCAAAAGGGTTCTAACTGATTTATTTGAAATAAATAATTTTTAATTTGACTTTTTGACATTGATTTTGACTTTGACTCTAACTTTGACTTTGAATTTGACTTCTGTCGTTATAAAAAGTAAACATTTAAAAATGTATTGACTACATTTTATCGATACATGCATAACACACTGAATCCCCACACTATTAGTTAATGATCACTTTGATGTCGTATCCTTAGAGTAGCTGTGTCGTCAAGGGCGTAGAAACGTTAACGTTACATTTATTTATTTAGGATCTAACAAACACGAAATGGCATGGAGCCGTCTTTGTTATCAGAAACAAGTAAATTATCATAAAAGTTTCTTTGTATAACTTGTAACCTTTTGTCTGGTATTTTCTTTAGGTATGTTCCTTATATGTTGTTTCGGAGAAATAGGACGGATTTTGACATGTTTAGTGACGGTATAGGTAGTTTCTTTCTAGCACTACTAAGTGTAGAATTATTTATTATTGTCATCTGTGGTATTTTCGAATTATCAAGAAAAAAGTGTTCTCTTTTTTTAATGGTATTAAAAGGTTTTTTAAGGGGGAAAATCATCCAATGACTTCTCCCGCCTTGGGCGAAGCGAGAGGGAGTGTCAGATTTTTACTGATTAAAAATAACCCCGTTCTTACTCCTACTTTTCGAGCCGCAGCCCCGGTGAATCCATTAGGTAGTCTACAGCTCCGGATCAGGCATTAGCCCTACTGGGCCCCACCTTTGGTAATATGATGGCTCTTTAAGGCGCACGTGGAATGCGACGCGCCATACGCACGGGTTTGGTTCTGGTCGGGCGGCGATCTTTCGAGAGAAAACCTGGGCTAATAATTTATATAACTTTCAAATCGCCAAGAAGAGCAAGCATGGTGATTAATGATTAAACAGTGATTAAACAGTGAGAAGAGGCCTTTGGTCAGCAGTGGCCACTTATAGGCTGTTAGAAAGAAAGAAAAAATATTTATTTTGCACCGGGCACGATGCACCAAAAAATTTAAAACAAATATATAGTAGTAACTACAAACATTCATAAATTAATATTTTATAAAAACAGAAAAAAACAAAAACTGCACAATATGAAAAAACAAATAACACAAAAGTAAAACTAAATACATTAAAACCAAAAAACAAGGTGGCAACGTGCCCAATCCAAAAGGGCTGCCACCTCAGTATGAGCTGGGCACCGAAAGTACCCAGCACTGGTTTTCACTGTTGATGATGATATGTAGTCTCTTAGTCGGCTCTTACTATACCCACTTAGAGAGTAGGAATAATAACTTAAAATCTCCTAATCTACCGTCACCACATGATAAATATTTCAAATTCCCGACAATTTAACTTGCAACATCTACACAAACAACACCTGTAACACATTACTCATTGTGTAACTAAAATTAATGATGCAGCAACATCCTTTTGTGCCCTATCTAGCGTCTATTGTTACATGTATTTGTTGTGTAACACGGTACGCAACAACGAAACGAATGAAGGTGAACAAAATAATGATGTGTGAAAAAACATGTATTGTATGTTACATAGGTAGGAAAAAAGAAAATAAAATCTATGTAAATAAAATATAATTCAAAGGTGACAACAACACAATACTGACTGACTTTTTTTTTGAGGGGGAAAATCATCCAATGACTTCTCCCGCCTTGGGCGAAGCGAGAGGAGTGTCAGACTCTTACTGACTAAAAACCACCCCGTTCCTACTTCTGCTTTTCGAGCCGGACCCCGGTAAACCCGCTAGGTAGTCCGCAGCTCCGGAACAGGCACCAGCCCTACTGGAATACTGACTGACTGACATAGTGATCTATCAACGCACACCCTAAACCACTGGACGGATTCAGCTGAAATTTCGCATGCAGGTAGATATTATGACGTAGGCATTCGCTAAGAAAGGATTTTCCTAAATTTCATTAATAATAATACTTCTTAACGCGAGGGAAGTTGTGGGAAAAGCTAGGTCATAACATCTACCTGTATGCCAAATTTCAGCCCGATCCGTCCAGTGGTTTGGGCTGTGTGTTGATAGATCACTGTCAGTCAGTCACCTTTGAATTGATTATTTATAAATTACTAGCAAAACCGACGAACTCCGTTTCGCCACCAATGATTTCCCTGTTTTCCCGCTTTTCTCTTGAACATTTTCCTGAATTTTCTTTGCTATAAACCTCACGGAGCTCAAGACCTTTCCAACGAATGCAAAACCGTGGAAATCGGTTCGTGCGTTCTGGAGTTATAGCGTCAGGAACGAAAACCCGACTTATTTTTGTATTATAGATTAGATACAGTTTACGCAGTTCATTTTTAACCCCAAACCTTCAAACGAGGTAATCAAAAAGATATACAAAATATTTCCTTAAAAATCCAAAACGAACTTCCTTAAAACTCTTCTATTTTTATCCACAAAATAGTAAGGTAAAAGGCCCTAATTACAGACCAACCCATACACTACCATTATTCCATTAATTTACCGAAAATTTCGAATCTAAAATGAAGGTTGAAATAATTAACGTGAATAATAATTAAAGTTTGGTAAGGAATTTAAGACGTTACAAGACGAAACTTAGTAAAAGTGTAACGTTGTTGTAAATTTATAAACTGTTTCGAACGAATAATTAATTAAAACGGCTTGCAGGTGATAAATTTTCGGTAAAGTCTCATTTACTGAGATGAGTTTATTTTTGGTTGTCTTTAGATGACTTTGTTAGTGACATTGGTTGGTTATCGTGTTAGAAAATAGTGAATAGATCATTGGGAAAACAAAAAAGATGATGTCAACATTTAAGCTTTTTATATTATGTAAGGTAAGTGTATGAGAGTCAAGCTTCGACATGAATAGGCAGGCTCGACCAGAGTGACACCACGCTTGCGTTGTGTGAGTGAGGTTATCGGAGGTCCAATTGGGTAATTGCTTCCCAATCTCCGATTCCCCAAAAAGCCTTAAATTCCTAACCTCCAAGAGGCAACGCACTTGTAACGCCTCTGGTGTTTCGGGTGTCCATGAGCGACGGCGATTGTTTACCATCAAGGGATCCGATTAATCTTTTACCGACTTATGGCACAAAAAAAATACTCAAAAACTGGATCAATGTTACTGTTAGAAAATACAACTGTTTTACATAATATTTTTTAATATAAACATTGCTCCATGCTAGGATTTTTCCTGCGTCGTGGGTGCATTTACAAAAATACATGTTTAAATCAGATCCAGACCCTCAACAACAATTTGTGGATCACAAAAATAGTTTTTCCGTGCATGAATCGAACCGTAAAACGTCGCGCGGCAGTCGACAATGCAAAGAAAAGCATTGGTTTTTCAAGGTAAAAACGCGTAGTTTAACCTGTTTTTTATGAAGATAGTAATAAATTGCTTTGTTAAACTGTTAAGAGATCTAAATAAAAATTAAGATAGTATTGATAAAAATAAGATAGTAGTATTGATAAAAATAAGATATAGTACTAAATAAAAATAAGATAGATAGTATTGTAGTTCATCATACAAAGCCACAAAAAAAAAACAAATTCAACAATAAACTGAAGTACTATTACAACAAAAAGTCAATTCATAACAAAACTAAACGAAATTACCAAACGTTTACCTTATCTATCAATACATATTTAATAACAAAAAACCTATTAACTTACCTACCTACATTTCAACAAATATAAAGTAGTCACATGAAATTACCGAAAAAGCAATAATAATTTCCTGAACGAACGATTAAAGTGGCATTTACCTTATATTTTCTACGCACGCAACCAATCGATATGATCGCATATTTAAGTATACACGACCAGTCTAAGCTTGCATAGTTTTTCTATGCAATCACAGGTCAAGTTATATTGGACACGTATACCTTTACGTGCGTTTGAAATAAATCGACATATTTACTATCTTAGGTTAATATTTGTATGAAAAATTATTGCTGTTACAACGTCACGCCTTTTATCCCCGAAGGGGTAGGCAGAGGTGCACATTACGGCACGTAATACTGTTATGCAATGTTCACCCACTTTTCACCATTTGTGTTAATAAGTCCCATGTAATAGGGGGTGATCTTTTTTTTCTTTTTTAAGGGGGGAAATTCATCCAATGACTTCTCTCGCCTTAGGCGAGGAGAGAGGGAGTGTCAGACTCTTACTGACTAAAAACCACCCCGTTCCTACTCCTGCTTTTCAAGCCGGAGCCCCGGTAATTCAATCCGGAGCCACGGTAATTCCAGACTCCGTGCTACTGACAAATTTTCGAAACTTCAGTTTGCCCGACCCGAGAATCGAACCAAAGACCCCGTGTCCGGTAGTCGCACTCGTAAAATTATGTTTGTATAAAAGCTAAGCAAATAGAATTATTTTATTTAGTGACTTAGCTTCAAAGGTATTATCGTGAGTAAACGAAACTGAAGGCTTTTCGATTTCGATTTATCTTTTTGTGTTATTTGTAAAGAAAATAATGTGATTCGTATAATTCCTTGACAGAAAATGGAATGTTTTCTTTATTTTTCTTTATTTATGTATTTACTAGCTGTTGTTCGCGACTTCGTCCGCGTAGAATAATGATTTCTGACTGAATTTGGGTATTTGATTGTCACGGGATATTCATTCATACTTGGATAAAACGAATCAAAGTTTAAGAGTGGGAGCAAATACGTATAAAATGTACCTAGAGTCGCGCGATATTTCAAACCGATATATCTTCGAAAGTATTAGTCTCTGTAAGAAAATAAAAAATACGTGTCTAATGTTTTAAAATAATCTACAAGACGGACAATATAATATAAATTGGTCATGCACCCTATTTTATGCTATGGGCATGAGAATAAATGTCGTAGTTGATCGACCTACCCCTTTAAAGCTAGGTATATGTATGATAGTATTCCATAAGTCTTCATATATCTACAATCTGACTAAATACTACTAAGTTTTAGTTTCCTTGTAGATTTCAATCAATATAAAGGTTTATAGTTGCTAAAAGCACGCCATTGTAAAGTTAATTCATTAGTTTTAAACACGCATACATTTTGTAGCTTAAAACTAGGTTATAAGAAAGCAACTTTTCATTTGTTACCACTCTTACAGTTGCCATGGGTGTCATATGCCGATTAGCCACTTGGGTCTTACAAGAAATTGTGTTTACCCTCGGATGAGATGAGAGGCAGAGAAAAATACAATTTTGTTGCCACCGCTTCTCTTACCGTGGCTGTGATATGCCGACCCATTTTTTTTTAAATGGGACTAGCCACAACCTCTCAAAACTGTTGCAACTCCTGTAAGCCAGGATCTACAGTAGATACAACCATGAAAACACTGGAACACTGAAGTCCGGCGCGTCCCAGGGACATGGATAACTGTCTTGAATCCCACAACGAAAAAAATAGAAGAGAAGAAAAAAAAACATAGTTTTATTTTTTTCTTGTATCAGTAAGGATAGCGGAATCCTAATTACCCCCCTTCCCAATCTTTCCAATCCTCGATTCCCCAACAACCCTTAAATTCCTAAACTGCAACGCATTTGTAACGCGTCTGGTGTTTCGAGTGTCCATGGGCGGCGGCGATTGCTTACCATCAGGTGATCCGTTATCTCGTTTACCGGATTATACCATAAAAAAGACAGGCGTGAGCTTATATATGTTTGTAATGTAAATAAATGATCTCTGCTTACCCTCCTTCAAAAGACAACGACCATAATCACATTATGTACCACTTGATTTATACCCTGATAAACAAACACAACCAATAACATACTTTATACCCTTGACATAGAGTGCTCTTTTGTGTGTCACTAGTATAATTTCATTGGGTACTATTGTTCAGACCTCTTGTCGCCTAAACAAGTAAACAAATCTGACCTCTATTCCGCTAGGGTCACAAAAACAGTACTTCAGTTTGAGTTATATTATTGAGTATTTTTCTTTCCTTATTTTACAAGCTTTCATGAAACTTTCATTTTGGTGGTACATACATACACATCCTCAAGCCTGTCTCGCATTGGGTTTTTTTAAGAGGGGAAAATCATCTAATGACTTCTCCCGTCTTGGGCGAGGCGAATGGGAGTGTCAGACTCTTACTGACTAAAAACCAACACGTTCCTACTCCTGCTTTTCGAGCCGGAGCCCCGGTAAACCCGCTAGGTAGTCCGCAGCTCCAGAGTCTCGCATAAGGGTAGGCAGAGGCAATGGAACGCCAATTGCTAACGATTCTTACATACCTCTATCGTTTCATCAACAGTCATCAATCTTTTCATGCATGCTCGTCGGTTAAGAGTACTTTTAATTTGCCTCTTTTTTAATATATCATCAATGTAGTCGCTATATGTCAGTCTAGAGCGCCCTCTACCGACGGCTTCAGCCAAACTGAGCCAGCTAATATTATAATAAGATTAATTCTCGTATGAATAATGAATAATAAGAAATATACAATTTACTTTCAGCCAATTCCCACTTAACATATAAGTTTCAGAGTTATACAGATAGACAGAAAAGTTTTGGAGGTGGTAAGGTGGGAGTATAGACATGGGGTATAAGAGGGGGTAAACTTGTGAGTTATGACCCAAACTTACCCCCCGATATCTTTGCTAGAGAAATAAAAGTCTAACGACACTTCGGAAATATTTTATTTCGTTACGAAAAGGTAAATTGGTGAAAATATTATTGGGAATATAGAATTGTTTTGTATACAGAAAAAATACTGGGACTTATATCCTAGAAACCATCACCCCTGCTCTTTTTGTGGGTGATATGGAGCTGCTGTTCACATGTGAACATTAGCTCATGACGATACCTAAGTACGTGTGTCGCCTGGACAGTCAACCTCGCTACATCCTTGTTGACTGGACATCTACACTACATGAGCTGCTGTTCCCATGTGAACATTAGCTCATGACGATACCTAAGTACGTGTGTCGCCTGGACAGTCAACCTCGCTACATCCTTGTTGACTGGACATCTACACTACATGAGCTAATGTTCACATGTGAACAGCAGCTCACATGTGAACATTAGCTCATGACGATACCTAAGTACGTGTGTCGCCTGGACAGTCAACCTCGCTACATGCTTGTTGACTGGATATTCTACACTACTTGACTACCTAGTAAATAGATCAAGTAGCCACTTCTCATGGGAAACTGAATTAGAAAAATTAAGTTATGCATACTTGAGCTTATTATAAGTATCGTCTAATTAGCATTAATGGGAAGCAGTCAAGAATGTATTGTATGTTAACCAGATAGGGTACATTTTTCTTTAATTATAATGTAAGAGGATGTCTCTTTATTTCTCCGTAATATAATACTCATATGTATCATAACAAATGTTCTTATAATGTTTTATGTTCTGTCATTTTTGGAATTTTAATAAGATTAAATGCGGAATACAAGATATATTTTTCTTTCTTTTTATATAATTCTAAACAACTTTACATCATTAGAGGAAATGAAATCCTGTGTGGGAAATCCTTTGTGATGGTCACTGAAAAATGAAAAGAAGAAAACATAATTTAGACACCACTGACAAACGGTGAAGGAAAATATCGTGAGGAAACTTGGGCTTATAATGTCTAATTATAAGTTTGTAATCGCCGACTCGCATTGAGCAAGCGTGGTGATAAATGCCCAAACTTTTTCCGTTTGGGAAGAGGCTTTCGATCAACAGTGGCTAATTATTGGCTGTTGATGTGTAAGGTCTTTCTAATTGTAGTCTTCAAACATAACACTACCTCTCATTAAAGCCGAGGCAGATAATTTTAGAACACTTTATATTTATTTGGCAACAAGTTCGTCTTTACAAAAATAACCTAACTTGACGAACCGCTACTCATTACATGTGCTTACATAACAAAAAAAACTCTACATAGTAAACTGAAACTGAAAAATACCAAAATCATTTTCACAAATAACGATATTTGAAACTGAATTCGTAGGAAACTTGTTTAGCAGCTTGCCCATAAATTTTCAGCCTGAAATTGGTACTTAGGGTAGGGCTGACACCTCATTTTCACTTGATGGATTTAGTTTCTGAATGCTTGAAATTCTCATTAGTTTTCAGCAGTAAGTTATGTATTGACAAATCGAGTAGACAGTTAATATTTTTTTTTGTGCTAATATGTAAGATTATTTACTTACATGATAAGAATCTGGCAGTCTATTGAACTATAATGTAGACTCATCTTTATATATATAATTCTTCTGTAAGTGTGTATGTCACTGAACTTCTCTTAAACGACTAGACCGATTTTGATGAACTTAACTACTGTAGCTCTGTATGGTGTGTCACCTACTCAGCCATCAGTCCTGTCACCAGTGCTATTTCTTTTTTAAGTCAGGTAATATGCCTAAAACCTTTTCGTAACTCTGAAAAATACTATGCTTAAAACCTTAACAAAATCGGTTCAGCCAAACATACATATATAATTAGAACTTATGACGGGATATTTGCCATGTTTATTCACTTTGGTGAGTTTCCGATATTTCGGCACTGTTGCAAGCGCCGTGATCACGGATTAGCTGTACGTACATACATGTGTGTGTACATACATAATACTAGCGGACCCGACAGAAGTTGTCCTGTCTACACGTCTTTAATTTGAAATTTGTCGGATTCAATGTAAAACATTCCAAAATCAACAACTCCTAATAAATTAAAAATTAATTAAAAAACATTGTCCAGCGGACAAAATTGTGAATCTAAACCATTCTCAGATCCCCTTGAACACACACAAAAAAATTCATCAAAATCGGTCCAGTCGTTTAAGAGAAGTTCAGTGACATACACACTTACAGAAGAATAATATATATAAAGATAAGATAATCACGCACCAACAAACACACTTACATACATACAGGTTTTTGGAGGCTGAGTCACCCTCGTCCGTAGGAGAGCACCCTTAAAAAACTGAACCCCTACACGTGGCCTCTGGGTGGTGCTAAACAGGTGACACTCAGGTGGTAGGTTTCGGCCGTCGGCATTATAACCACCCACCGAGCAAAACCGTGTCGCCAAGCGGCCTAGCCGTGTTCCGCCACGATGCTCGGTGACGCCGTACGAGAGGATGGGTCGAAGTGTTTGTTCCACTATGGGTAGACCGATCTGGCGCGCGCTCGTGTGGCTGCATCGGGTGGCCAGTCGCGGAGGGTAGCGGGATCCGAGGCACGGTGCACCGCTGGCCGACCGCAGATAGTTGGGGGCCCAATTAGCGTGCTAGCCACACGTGAAAGGCTGCCCCGCCATCTAGCGAAAAATCCCACGTATACGCCATCGTGCCGGTTGGCGACCGGAAGAGAGGGCCCGATGGATTTACGTGGGGGGGCTCGGGCGTCCCCGCAGTCTCCAGGCTGGCCTCCCAATGGTGTAGCCAACTGCGGTGCGCGTCTGGGGGTCGCCTGTGTGGGGAAACATTTCACTACCATTCTCTCAGCAACTTATTTACGATTATGAAAACGAGAGCTAAGAAAAGGGTTCAACAGCGGCTGCACTCCTCTCCCTCAAAGTGCACCTCTCCAACATCCGAGGCTTGCACTCAAATCTCAATGCGGTCCATCACCATCTGGAGACCGAGAACCCAACGCTCTTGTTTCTCTCGGAGACCCAGATCAGATGTCCGTCGGACGTATCATACCTGAACTACCCAGGCTTTTCCCTGGAGCACAATTTCGTTCCCCGTGCAGGCGTATGCCTATACGTCCAAGACGGCGTCTGTTACCGGCGTCTCCGAAACTTTGAGGACCCCAGTTTTTCAACCTTGTGGATACTGGTGGACACAGGCATAGAGAAAATCCTCTATGCCTGTGTCTACCGGTCGCACAGCGGAGATTTGGAGACGACCAGATTAGCGCAGCACCTTGTGGAGACGGCGGATGCGGCTCGGCAGGGCCTACCCTTCGGCCCAGTTGGTGTTACTGGGGGACTTTAACGCCCATCACCAGGAGTGGCTGTTCCCATACCAGTGCACTGACCATGCTGGGAGGGAAATGCGTAAGCTTGCGCTAACGCTTGGCCTGACCCAGCTGGTCCAGGAGGCCACAAGGGTGCCCGATGTCGACTCGCACACTGCCAACTGCCTAGACCTTCTGCTGACAACTGATCCAGACAGCTACTCGGTGTCAGTATCTTCACCCTTGGGTAGCTCTGACCACTGTCTGGTGAAATCCGTATCCACGTACTCCCCACCGGATCCTTGTCCCAGAGGATCTCGGCGGATGTGGCGGTACAAGTCAGCAGATTGGGATGGGATGCGATCCTTTTTTGCATCCTATCCTTGGCGGCCTGTCTGCTTCTCTACTGAAGACCCGTCAGCTTGTGCGGATGCCATAACAGGGGTGTTGCGTCAGGGCATGGAATACTACATTCCATTCTCGGACGCGACATCTTTCGGTGGGACTCGTCCATGGTTCGATGCCGACTGCAGACGTGCTGAAGCGCGAAAGCATGCGGCATACTTGGCATGGGCGGATGCCAGGCGTCGTAGGGCTGACGACACTCTTCAGAGGAAGAGAGCCTATAACCGGGCTGCCAAGTCATGCAAAAAGGCATTACGGATGGCCCGGTTCAACCACATTGGCCGAATAGGGAACAAACTGGCTTCTTACCCAGCGGGTAGTAAAGCATTCTGGTCCCTGGCCAAGGCGGTTGAATCGAACTTCTGCCGCCCTTCACTCCCACCTCTCCTGGGGCCTAACGGGACGCTGGCACACACCGCGGTAGAGAAGGCAAACCTGTTTGCTTCTCTATTTGCGGAATCTTCACGTCTTGATACTGGTGGCGCTATACCTCCTTCTCTAAATAACGTATGCGAGACGAAAATGTCGAAAATTCGCATCCGACAGAAGGAGGTGTATAAGACGTTGCGTAATCTCGACGTGAACAAGGCCAGTGGCCCCGACGGAATCCCGGCCGTGGTTTTAAAAACCTGTGCGCCTGAGTTGTCTCCAATCCTGACACGCCTGTTTCGACTTTCCTTGGAGACTGGTCAAGTGCCGGTTGCATGGAAGCTGGCCAACGTGCAGCCTGTGCCCAAAAAAGGTAGTCGTGCCTACCCTAACAATTACCGACCAATCTCAGTCACGTGAACTTAACAACAGGCTCCTGGCATACCTTGAAGGTAACGACCTCCTCAGCGATCAGCAGTATGGGTTTCGCCACAACCGATCCACTGGGGACCTTCTTGCGTATGCCACCCACATTTGGAGCGAGGCCATAGAGAAGCACGGGGAGGCAATAGCGGTCTCACTCGATATATCGAAGGCCTTTGACAGGGTTTGGCACGACAGCCTTATCGGCAAGCTTCCTGCATATGGACTTCCCGCTGATCTGTGCAGATGGATTGCAGACTTCCTGAGGGATCGGTCAATTCGAGTAGTCATCGATGGCTGCTCGTCTGACCAATTTGGTATCAACGCCGGAGTCCCTCAGGGGTCAGTACTTTCAGCAACGCTCTTTTTGCTGCACATCAACGACCTGCTTAAGCCCGGTATCTTTGGGTATGCAGATGACAGCACAGTTGTTGAAAGGTATGTGTCCGATGCGCGGACTAGCGGAACACAGATCCAGTCTCTAAGAGAATCCATGGTCGAACGGTTGAACTCGTCCTTGAAGGCGGTCTCCGATTGGGGTGACGCCAACTTGGTCAAGTTCAACGCTACCAAAACCCAGGCGTGTCTATTCTCTGCCAAACGGAGTCAATTTCCGCTGGCTCCTACTTTCCGAAATGTATCCGTTCCAATATCGGATCATCTAGAGCTTCTGGGCGTAACTCTATCGCCAACGCTAAACTTCGGCTCTTATATAGAGTCGAAGGCGCATCTGGCTGGTAGGAAGTTGGGTATCCTCTCGAAGGTGAGACGGTACTTCACACCGAAACAACTGCTGAGCCTGTACCAAGCGCAGGTTCGGTCATGTATGGAGTACTGTTCTCACCTTTGGGACGGCTCGGCTAAATGCCAGCTAGATGCGCTCGAACACATTGAAAGGCGTGCCAAGAAGCTCATCAACGATGATGCGCTTGTGGAGGCCCGGCTTCAAAGCCTTGAACACAGGCGCAAGGTCGCAAGCCTTTCCGTTTTTTACCGGATACATTTCGGAGAGTGTGCGGGGGAATTGCACAACTTGATTCCCCCTAGTCCTTTTCATCATCGAACCACAAGACAATCGGCGAGGCGTCACCGCTTCATGGTAGATATCCCACCCACTCGCACGAAGCGTTTCGCTTCAAGCTTCCTTGTGCGAACTGCTAGGGAGTGGAACTCCTTGCCGGAGTCTGTGTTCCCTGATGGGTATAACCTGGGTGTCTTCAAGGCCCGAGTGAATAGGTTGCTTATGGGCAGACGTGCTCCACCGTAGGCCGCATCATCACTTACCATCAGGTGAGATAGCGGTCAAACGTCGACCCATTAAATGTAAAAAAAAAAAAAAAAGGTCAAACTGAGAACCTGCCTTTTTTTAAACAGTTAAAAATCCCGTTCCTCTTTCGTCTCTCTTCAAATAAAAAATTAAGTAGCATCCTTGAAAACCGAACCAGAAACTCAATTTACTACGTCTACCGACCGAATTCCGTACATAAACTGCCCATTAACGGCATCTAGCGGTCAAGTCGGCAATTAATGGCCTCGTTTTAAGCCTTTCAACGTGCCTAGAAACATTAATAAGATATATTGAGATTTTATTGACTGACTTGTTGGTTAAGAAGTTTTGAAATTGAGTGCTGAGTAGTTTGGAGTGATGTTTTGAGTCTTTATGAGGCAAACTGCACGGTTGGCGCAGTGGCTGGGCAATCGACTACCGCGTCACGTATAGCGGGTTCGATTTCCGCACGGAGCTATTCTTTTGTGATTCACAAATTGTTGTTTCGGGTCTGGGTGTCATGTGTATGTGAACTTGTATGTTTGTAAACGCACCCACGACACAGGAGAAAATCCTATCGATGGCAAAATGAATTAGTCGACGTCGATCGATAGTTTCTACTACACCAATCGATCGATAGCCGATAGATAGTGTCGATGGTGGAACGGATTGGTTGATGTCGATTGATAGTGTCCGGTCGGAATATAATTAATCTACCTCGACTGGCAATCGATCGACCGGTATCTGTCGATCAATTAGAGGTACCACGCCAATCGACTAATGTCGACAGATGTCGATCGATGGCATCGATGGACTATCAATCGATAGGTAACACCGTTATATTACCTTTTCAATTCACTATTAAAAACTAAATAAACTCCAATGGGCTTAACCAAAGGACCTCTCGATCGATACCAGTTGTTTTTCACATTTCTTTGAGAAGGGTTTGTACCTCCAAACTTTCTTTTATCCTGCGATATTGTCAATCCGGTGTCTAATTTATTTTGAGAAAGGTCCACTTAGAAACGCTAGTTTGAACTACATAGTTCTGGTTGGCGACTCCACTTTAAGGGCAAAAAAGGGGTAATTTTGCGTGAAAAGTGTGTTAAAAACTGCTTCGTTGATCCAGTGGTCGTAAGTGACTCTGCTGAGCTGATGTTATAGGTTTGATTTTCGAGTCGGGCAAAAATTTGGTTGGGATTATTCGTAACTTTCTCAGTAATAGCATGGAGTTTGAAATTGTGTCCGGAGAATACTCTGGCTGTATGGACTTACCTGTTAAGTGTTTAAGTGTGGGAGAACTACGCAGCGGCAAGAATGAGCCGATTCGATCGGAGTGATACTACGGCCTCACAGAAAACTGACGTGAAATAACGCTTACGTTGTGTGAGTGAGGTTACCGGAGACCCAATTACCACCATTATACAAGACATAATCGGGGATTGGGGAGGACCCAATCTCCCCAACCCCCGATTCCTCAACAACCCTTAAATTCCCAACCCCCAAAAGGCAAAGCACTTAACGCCTCTGGTGTTGCGCCATGGGCAACAGCGATTGCTTACCATCAGGTGATCCGTCTGCTCGTTTACCGACTTATTATACCATAAAAGAAATCCCTGTGTTGATACTTCTGCCTTACAAAACATAAAAGGCTTGACATTACATTATAAAACACAGAAAACCGACGGACAACATAACAAGAAAATGCAACTGCAAACCGCAACATCTTTATTTTATACACCAATTCCATTTTCAGTGTAGAGAAAATGTAATTTTCAAAAATGTCTAAAAATCTCATCTCTGAATGTCCTGAATGGCCAAGGCTGAAGCTTTCAGGAAAATATTCTGCAATTTCGTGAAATTATGTGCACTGAAATTCAGTGAAATGGTCTTGAAATATACAGTTTTTGAATGGAGATTCGTATGTATGTATTTATTATTTGAGTTTAGATTTATAAAATACTAGCGTCTGCCGGCGGCTTCGCCTGCAGTCCCGTAGGATAAAAAATGTCCTATGTGTTATTGCAGACCATAAGCTTCACTTATTTCAAAATTCGTCACGATCCCTTCAACCGTTTTGACATGTTTGAGTAATAAACAAAATTTTATTTTCCTTTAACATAATGTGTGACATTTTACGGGGAGCGCCTAACCTCTTCGTGATTTATGTATATGGATAGGACTTTAAACTAAAAAAAAAAAATAGAATATGCTGTAGATTTCAATGGAAACTTTCTACGAAAATTGGTTTGAACGAGATATCATTATTAGTTTTTAAGAAATAATACATTAAAAAAAAACGCAAATATAACTTTGTCCTATGTAAAACCAAGTTATTTTATAACTTCTATATTTTTGCTACAAAACAATTCATGGGCGAGTCCGACTCGCACTTGGCCGGTTTTACTTATATCATTGGGCATGGCCGTTTTTTGTGTCACAGTGCACAATCACATTATGGCATCTCCTCTTTGTACGTTACTATTCCGCGTTAAAACCACTGAGCTAACATATACCTAAGCTATTAGTGTAATGAGCTATTTAATTACATTACT
Source organism: Spodoptera frugiperda (assembly GCF_023101765.2). Classification (NCBI taxonomy): domain Eukaryota; kingdom Metazoa; phylum Arthropoda; class Insecta; order Lepidoptera; family Noctuidae; genus Spodoptera; species Spodoptera frugiperda. The sequence continues at coordinate 2,975,674 of NC_064232.1, read as the reverse complement.
GCAGAGCTAGCGCAGTAATTATCCGGAGCTATTATTCAACTAAGCTTTATCATTCATTTATTTCTTTTACTTGGTTGTTACATTTTTAAATATTAAATTAAAAAAAATAAAACATTTAAAAATATAAAAAGCAGTAGCCCACCAGTAACGGGATAAATCCAAGCTACCGGTGGTCAGGGCTCAAGAGAGAGGAATTTCCGGACAATACGCGCCGTGTCCAGAAGTACTGCCTTCTGCATCAGGCTCTTGATCCAACCATCTAACGTTAGCCTACTCAGGTGTTGGTCGAGGCTTTTGGCTATAAGGCCATTGGCAGATACGACTATCGGCACAATGATTGCTGAATCTACATCCCACATGTCGACAACCTCATGAGCTAAATCAAGATATTTACTGGCTTTATCTTTTTCAGCTTTCACAAGATTCTCGTCATGTGGGATTGTTATATCAATTATCATTGTGCGACGGCTTGGTCGATCTATCACCACAATGTCAGGTTTGTTAGCAACAATTGTCCTGTCTGTGATGATAGTTCGATCCCAATACAGTGTGACATCTCCATTTTCAAGAACTGGGTCAGGCAGATACTTATAATACGGCACTTCAGATTCAACAAGTTTGTATTTTAAAGCAAGTTGTTGATGAATAATCCTGGCTACAAGATTGTGTCTGTGCAAGTACTCTCCGTTAGCTAAATGAGAACAACCCGAAATTATATGTCGAATGGATTCCCCTGGGCGATGACATGCCCGACAAATGTCAGCCGTTCCATCCTTTATAATATACTTTCGGTAGTTGTTCGTCAACATAACTTCGTCCATAATTGCACAGACAAAACCTTCCGTTTCTCCAAATAAGTTACCAAAACGTAGCCAGGATACGGACGCTAAGAAATCTGTATCTGGCCCATGTAAGGCCCGATAGTAGCGTCCGTGCAACTCCTTACTTTGCCATACATTCTTGCGATCCTTAGTGCTTAGTATTATAGGTTCTCTCCAGTCCTTATTAGCCAAGGAGAGCGGAGTAAGTCCTTTGTCCACTGAGACAACATCTCGATGCATCCCCACTTCCATTTTGAAAAAATATTTTCGGAGACTGCACACTTCACTATTGTGTAGGGTTTTGGCATTTAAAAAGCCTCGCCCCCACATTTACGTGGTATGTACAGTCTCATTACTGATGATCGTGGATGATGCATCCGATGCTCAGTCAACAATGAACGGACTTTTCTGTCCAGGGCGTCCAGTTCCGTTTGAGTCCACTTGAGTATGCCAAAAGAGTACATCAGTACTGGCATGACCCAACCGTTGTAAGCGCGCACCTTGTTACCACCTGATAAAAGACTATTGAGAACTTTCTTCAGGCGGCCGAAGAAGCGCTCCCGCAACGATTGCTTCATGACAGCTACATCAATGCCTAACGCTTCTGACATACCCAAGTATTTATAGGTTTCGGTTGAAGAGAGAAGTCTAAAGTTTGTGGTATCAGAGTTTCGTGTTTCATCTGATTCCACAATTTCCCCTCTTTACATGCATGATTGCACATTTGTCCACACCAAATTCCATCCTAATGGCATTACTGAACGTTTCAGTGACATTTAGTAATTTCATTAGATGCGAGTTGTTTGGAGCAAATAGCTTTAAATCATCCATGTAAAGTAGGTGGGATATAATTTCTCCCCTCTTCTCAACCTGTAACCTAACCCGGAATCCTCAAGCAAAGTGCTTAGAGGATTCAGAGCTAAGCAAAACCATAATGGACTCAAACTATCACCCTGGAATATACCACGCTCTATCCTAATGGGTTCATCGTTCTCACAAATTTGTCGACATCCTGGATAGCGAAGGACTGTTCTCCATTGTCTCATACATGACATCAGGAAAGCACGCAGAGCTGTATCAACTTTGTACAGTTCCAGTACCCTCATGAGCCATGTATGTGGCACGGAGTCGTAGGCCTTCTTATAATCTATCCAGCATGTGGACAAATTCTTGTGAGATCTACGAACCTGTTGGCAAATGGACATGTCAATGAGGAGAAGCTCCTTAGTACCACGGGACCTATTCCTACATCCATTTTGAGACGTAGACATGATATTATTGTCTTCAATATGCTTATTAAGTTTTTCTCTCAAAATGGATGTTAGGAGTTTATAAATTGTCGGTAGGCACGTAATCGGCCGATAATTTTTGGGTTCCGCGGTACTTCCAGATTTATGGAGCAGGTGGGTTAACCCAGTCGTAAAGAATTGAGGCAAAGATCCAGACTCCAAAGCTGACTGAAATTGAGATGCCAAGCGACTATGCGAACTGGTAAACCATCTTAACCAGAAATTGTGCAGCCCATCCGGGCCTGGAGCTTTCCAGTTAGCCAACGGATAGGCTGCATTAGACACATCTTCCGTGGTTATGGAGATTTGTTCCATTTCTGGTACCAGTTCACATTTTCGCCTAACCTTCTCAATCCAATCCCCTTCAGTGTGACAAACAGGTGCCGACCAAATGCTACGCCAGAACGATGCCGTAACATCAGCATCTGGTAGGCACGTGTCAGTCCTAGTCTGTTCTTTTAGCTCCCAATTTCTATACACCCACCTTTGATCCCTTTGGAATGTGCGATTCTGTGTATACCGTTCCACTCGCTTCTTATATCGACGAATACGGTTTGCCCATGCATAAATTCTCTGTTTCAGGAAGTCAAGACGCTCCGTAATATGTGAGACATAGTCCTGGGGGTTTATATCCATCCCCAGGAACGCCCGCCTCACAAAACGCATCACTCTTGGGCGCGTGTTGCCCTCCCTGAAACAGATCAATTTGGCAATAAGTGTCCTAGCCTCATCGATACGTCGTTCAATCCTGCACTGCCAAGCTGGTACAGTTGGTTTCTGCCGTGTGCTGTTGTTTTCTCTTTCGAGTCAACTAAGCTAATTATTATTAGCTTATAATACTTTGACTGCACGGTTGGCGCGGTGGCTGAGTAACCGGGTGCCGCGCAACGTGTAGCGGGTTCGATCTCCGCACGGAGCAACTCTTTATGTGATCCACAAATTATTGTTTCGGGTCCTTGTGTCATATGCATGTCACCTTGTATTGATTGCTTGCTTTTCTAGAGTGAGGCAACCATTTAAAAAATTTATGCTTAGAGTCAAAGTCAAAGTCAAAGCATTTATTTCAATTAATCCTAAATAAGGCACTTTTGAAACGTCAAATTGAATTGTCCGTCAGTCTGTCTGTCAGTGAAGCTAGGCGCTCGTTCCAAAGTGTTGCTTCGAATGGAGAAGAACGAGCAAGAAACTCCATCGTTACTCTTTTTAAAAAAATGTTTTTTACAATATCTCTGATACATTATTTGATCATTTACCTATTGTATATATATGTAGGAACAATGTAACGACAATACGTCATCAAAACTATGGGACAATAAAATCAATTTGTAAAGAAAATAAGTCAAAAATAACATCACGCTTTTGTTTTCCTCAAGGTGTGGACAGAGACAGACATGCTCATGGTCATATGCAATGTCAGCCACTGTTAACTAGTAATGTTATGAGTCCCATATAATAGGGAGTGAGGTTATTATTACCCGCTTGATAGTCACCTAGCGGGTTTATCGGTGTTCAAGCTCGGAAAACAGGAGTAAGAACGGAGTGGTTTTTAGTCAGTAAAAGTCTGAAACTCTCTCTCGCCTTGCCCAAGGCGGGAGAAGTTTTTAGTTGATGTTTAGATTTTCCACCTTCAAATAAAACTTATTACTTCATTCCTGCCTCCCTCCTTTTACATAAGAAGCGATATAAAGTAAAAATATACAATTTGAATAGATAAGAACTAAAATTGGCACTAAAAACATCTACATTTTATAAAATATAGTGTTTTATATGTAGATATAATCATTTAATGGTGCCAAGAGAGGCGGTGGTACCGTATTGTGGTACTTTGTTTGGTTATCTGATTTTGTATGTAAATATTAATTGTATATTTCCTAGTACGGTAACTAGAGGTACTTGTATTTGTAACGATTATTTTTCGCCTGTTATGTTATTTGTTTCACGTTGTAAAGCTTTGAGAAATGAATCTTTTATAACATATTTCTTTCACTGTCTCTGTCCACAATTGTTTTCATTTACGAAACGACGCATCATGCGTATTTTATTATAACTTTCGTGAGATATACTAAACTAATTGTTATATCTACTCACGTTATTTTTTAACGAGGAACTCGACTAGTTTCAAGCCATGCTAGAGGCTCATATTCATGAACAGCATTCCGCGACACACGACGCGGCGATTGTCGCGCTGCTGCGCTGCTAAACGATGTCACCGCATCTACACACACTGCTCATGAAGAAGAATCCCTCTATGACTCGAAACTAGTAGAGTTTTTCTCCAAAAACGTGAGTAAACAGTAATGTTTAGTTAATTTAGTATGTCTCACGATAGTTATTATATCCTATTACAATCTCTGTTATCTGTAATCATTATACAATATATCTACACTTCCGGCTACCCCTTTATTGCAAAACAGGCTTGTAATACATTCATTACAATGAACAACGAATTGGCTCTCAGTAAAAATCCCCAGAGGTATCAAAAAGCGTTGCATTTTATATGCAAACGAATGAACACAGCACATACATACATATGTATGTATGTATGTTTGTGTGTATATACATATACGGAGTCACTGGCGTGTTTTCTTTTTCATTTCTAGATAAATATTTTTCGATACAGGTTTTTTTTTATTGATAATGTATGTCATATGATAGGTAATTTAATTGCCTTCAGACTGAGAGTATTACCAAATATTTTTTTAGTTGTAATCTTCCAATAACTTCTTCCGCCTTGGGTGAGGCGAGAGGGATTGTCAGACTCGTACTGACTAAAAACCACCCCGCTCCAGCTTAAAGAGAAGGAGTAAGAAACCCGGATCGGAAAGAGTAGGAGTGGTAACAAAATGGCCATTTTTTACACATAATGTAACGTCGCGTCTTTTATCCTCGAATGGGTAGGCAGAGGTGCACATTATGGCACGTAATGCCGCTATACAATGTAGGTACACCCAATTTTCACCAATTGTAAGTCCCGTGTAATAGGGGAGTCTATTGCCATATACTGAGCACAATCCCATACTCAGTGTTACTACTGAGAAATATTAACCAAAAAAAGCTCAGTAACACTTTGCACCTGGCAATCGAACCCGAGACTCATTGTCCGGCAGTTGCACTTCCAACCACTTGACCAACGAGGCAGTCGAGCATTTTTGACACATAACAATGAACAGCTATAAACATAACATACTACAAAAGTTCATGTAATGACCGGAACACACGTTTTCAGTTCGTTTAACGCACAAAGTAACATAACATATACATGTATATATATGTATGTTGAGAACATTTCCACTCGATTGCTTCTCCCTTAGGACTGTCAAAATTGGACCGTTTATACAGGGTGTCCCTGAAATCGACGTCCAACGGGCACTAGATGATCAGCAAGGTTCCAACTGTTAACAGAAAAATATAAAAAAAAATCTAAGTCCTACAGTTTTTAAATTACAGTGACTTGTGTGTTATCCACGAAAAAGTACACCCTGTGCCAGTCTTTTGACTCTTGTTGCTACAAATCTTTATTTTTTCGTCTGCAGTCTTCCTTACATTATCCTGAATAGTACTCCAGTAATATGGAATCATAAATTCTTAGCCAACTGCTTTAGATTGGAAAACATTGTTAGTTTTAGAGGAACCAAATACTCTGAATAAAATTTTCACCTTACTTTAAGTGACTGTACTGAATAAATTATGTATGGCGTTAGTAGTGGCAAATTTCATCAAAGTTGGCGCATTTAATAAGGATTATAAAATGGTATAGCACTTTGCAAATTATTTCTTAAATTCGACACAAAAAAAGATTTTTCAACGAAACTCCGTTTCGATGAATTTATTTGGACTTACTAATATTTCTTCTAGTGTACTCAAATCATACGTTACAACCTCGTATGCACTAGACAACACTTTGCACGCTATTTGTTATCATCATGTTGAAAATCAGCAAGGATCTCTTGTCAAACTCTTGATAATGTAAGGAAGACTGCAGACGAAAAAATAAAGATTTGTAGCAACAAGAGTCAAAAGACTGGCACAGGGTGTACTTTTTCGTGGATAACACATAAGTCACTAATTTAAAAACTGTAAGACTTAGAATATTTATCAATTTTTCTGATAACATTTGGAACTTTGCCGATCATCTGGTGCCTGTTGGACGTCGACTTCAGGGACACCCTGTATACCTGGATATACGTATTGTGGCGACCTATTATTATTAAACTCTTTGGAGTTGCGACTCCTGTCAATTGACTTGATTTAATAAAAGAAAATAAAAAGTGACAGGTGTCGAGAGTCGCACGTAGGCCATCAGCGAGTTGCGTTTGTGTTAGACTTCTACTTACTCGGATTTAATTAAAGAGTTTTACTCCGATTCAATTTCGTCGCGCTTTTATATATGTTTTCCTAACTATCGTTTTCATCTATCCGTTCTCATCTAATATTTCACTCCTTCTGTACACTATACTTGTGTTGTGCTGAACTCTTGTGACTTCTGTATATAAAAATAAATTATATATTTCTACCGTGAGAGACTTTTAATATCTATCTTCTAATTCTTCAATCTTCACACTCCACAACCTACAGTATTGATAGTAAAGGTAGAAGGCGTTGATTTCAAGATAGGTTTTTTATGCTATAAGCCGTTAAAAGAGCAGACGGATCACCTGATGGTAAGCAATCGCCGCCGCAGATGGGCATCCGAAACATCAGAGGCTTAACAAGTGTGTTGCCGGCCTTTTGGGGGTGAGGAATATAAGGGTTCGTGGGGAATCGGGGATTGGAAAGATTGCGATAGGAGGTAATTAGTATCACTCCGGTCGAGCCAGCCCACTTCGTGCCTACTCGTGAATACTTAAAAACCTATATATGCGATTTGAAACTTCATGCTACTACATTGATTTTAGAAAAACCGAATAGCAATTAACGCAAACCGGGAAAAAACCCATGACCTCACGGCGTGTGCAACTTTTCACCCTACTAGCCATTTGAGAATAAGAATTAGTGACATTTTCGTAAAAACTAAAGTGAAAATCAAAGTGATCCTTACAACAAAAGCTTTACCTAACCCAAGACTCAAACTCCCACACTTAACACACACTATTTAAACCACGGAACCATACTAGCACTCAATTTTACATCCCACCAGGCGTATTATAGTAAATTGGGCGATGTTCCAATTTCCGCTGCCTGGTCGCTTGCGGGTACATGCTATGAATATGAATGGTAATCTCATTATGTGTACCCGATATGCGACCACTTTAATAGTTTAGTGGTTGCTAGAGCGACTGCCTAGTGTAAAGTGTCAAGTTCTAATTATGAGTAGGGCTAAAAATTATTAGGATACTAGCCTTTGCCCGCGACTTCGTCCGCGTGGTTGTGTAATACAAAGTTTCACTGTTACGTCTTTAAAAATGATGAATTTGCATATGAACATTCATCCCCTATGTTTACCTATTCTCCCCTATTTTTTGCAATAAAAAGTAAGCCTATATTGTTCCTCAGGGTCTATTCTATTTCTGTACCAAATTTCATCAAAATCGGTTCCCTGGTTTAGGCGTGAAAGCGTAACAGACAGACAGACAGACAGAGTTACTTTCACATTTATAATATTAGTTAGGATTAGGAAGTTAGGATTAGGATTAGGATTAGGATTAGGATAATATTAGTTAGGATTAGGATAAGGATCTTCTCTATTTCTTACTGGCTTCTGTCATTGAGATAAAAAGTGATCTGTCATTCAAGTCAGCACACACGTATCACATTGATTCGTAATTAATCTTTAAAACCTTAACCTCCATAAGGCATTTGTAACTCTTATAGTGTCGCAGGAGACCATCAGGAAGTTCACAACTTGATTCCTCCTAGTCCTTTCCATCATCAAACCACAAGACAATCGGCGAGGCGTCACCGTTTCATGGTGGATATCCCACCCACTCGCACGAAGAGCTTAGCTTCAAGCTTCCTTGTGCGAACTGCTAGGGAGTGGAACTCCTTGCCGAAGTCTGTGTTTCCTGATGGGTATAACCTGGGTGTCTTCAAAGCCCGAGTGAATAGGTTGCTTATGGGCAGACGTGCTCCATCGTAGGCCGCATCATCACTTACCATCAGGCGAGATAGCGGCCAAACGTCGGCCTATTAAACATAAAAAAAATCAGGTGACCCATCTGCTCGTTTACTGTCATTACTATAGACGTTTTTTTTTTTCGCCTGAAAAATACTCGCTGTAATAGTTATTTTTAGGGGAGGGGAAACCTTTGCCCTGCCGTGCGACGATCATGGCTGAAAACTAATCTAATCTTTAACATTCGTTCTTTTAACATGAGATTGAATAACGTAATAAATTATGCATCTCATGCTTAATATGCTTCGTAATCGTTTCTTTTTCTTCTCCTCTAATAACATCTTCTGATTTGTTTTGTTGCGGGAACCAAGACATTCATGTCCTTGGGACGCGCCGGACTTCAATGTCCTGGTGTTTTCATGGTTGTATCTACTGTAGATCCTGGCTTACAGGAGTTGCAGCGGCATAGGAGGTTTAGGCGGGCTTGTCCCAATAAAAAAAATGCTTCGTAATCATGCTTAACCCTTCATAGATTAAAAACCGTGAAGATAAATTATCATAACCGATTTCAACAGTCGATCAGCAATACAAAAATATCTGCAGCAAAATTGTACAATTCGCGTAAATTGAGTTGAAAGTAATAAGCGGCATGTGTTACAACAAATATATACGCTTAAATATAATTCACAACGTATGGTACAAGTTATAAGATATTGGCTATAGAGATGAATCTTTAGGGAAAAGTGAGATAAAGTTACCTAAGAAAAAGAGGATCCTCCGACCAGGCGAGGTGATCGTGCCTGGCGGGCTTTCTGCCCAACTGTTGTTCATTGGGATTTTCTATCCATGTTTTTTTTATGGAATAGGAGGCAAACGAGCAAACGATTCACCTGATGGTAAGCGATCAGCGCCGTCCATGGACACCCGCAACACCAGAGGAGTCACAGGTGCATTGCCGGCATTTTTTTTTAAAAGGAGTATTCTTTTTTCTTGAAGGTTTGAAGGTCGTATCGGTTCGGAAATACTGCCGACATATGAATACACATGTACGATACAGGATATTTATGACGTCATCCGTTGATTTGCTCGTCGATAGTCTATGTGCGACTTCTGGCATCTGTCACTTGTCAGGTGCCTCCACAAATCCATTCGAAGCTATAATTAGTACTTGAGACGGGATATTTATTATGTTTATTTATGTCTATGTGTTTCCGTGTATCAGTTCATCCGTGATCATGGCGCTTGCAACAGTGCCGAAATATCGGAAACTCATAGACATAAATAAACATGGTAAATATCCCGTCTTAAGTTCTAATAATAGTGTTAGTGACTATGTCAGTTTAAAAACTTATATACATTCGAAGCTACACTTTGGAACGAGCACCTAGCTTCACTGACAGACAGAGTGAGGGACAAATCAATTTGACGTTACAAAGGTGCCTTTAAGCATTAATGGAAATAAATTGACATTGAAATAAATTTGACTTTGACTTTGACTTTTAATACAATGTTGATTTTATGGATTACGCTGGTAAACTAGCAGACGTATCACCTGATGGTATGCAATCGCCGCCGCCCATGGACACTTGAAACACCAGAGGCGTAAGAAGTGTGTTGCCGGCCTTTTGAGGGTTAGGAATTAAATAATAAATGGGCCTCCTGTAACCTCTCTTTACAACGAAACACCACGCTAGCGTTGTTTCACGTCAGTTTTCTATGAGGCCGTGGTATCACTCCGATCGAACTGGCGCGGCCCATTCGTGCCGAAGCATGACTTTCCCACACTTAAATTATTAAATATATTTACTGTATTATTAGCGCCATCTAGTATGTGCAACCGCTTCTTACGATCGATTCAGATTGAAAGTACGTTTTATTGGAAATTATGTTCACATCTTCTCTTAATTAGGTAGAGAAGAAGATGTTCCTTCTACAAAGATATGACTTCCATTATCTTACTTCTGGTAAAAAATGGTTGTGTATTTGTAACTCAAGAATTTTATTTTTATGGTGGACGTCCTACGCTGTGCTTGCCAGTACGCGGTCTCCACGCGAGAACGTTGCTGCTCCGGGCGGCCGTCAGTTCTCCACGCTATGCGCCCTGCCAACTAACACGTCAGCTTGCTTATCCTCTGGGCTATGTTGGCGACTTTTGTTCGTTTGCAGAACTCCTCGTTTTTTATTCGTTCTCGCAAAGAAACTGCGAGCACAGCCCTATCTTATAAAGAAGCTCAAGCTTCTTTATAAGGCCCACAATGAGAAACCACGTTATATTTGTAGTTCCATGGGTCAAGAATTTTGCAATGTTACATTAAAATTCAAAAAGACAATCTGCGTGCTCTTAATACTTGCACCATCTGCAGTAAGCTAATATAGGCGCTGTTAAGACCAAACGCCATCTGTCGGTGACGTACTTAACTAACAAATAACCTGACTTCGCTCGCCTCCCTGTGAAATATGAGTTTAAGAAGGAGACTTAAGTTGTTTTATTATAGGTTTACATTGGGTCGTAAGTAAAGTGATTAAGAGGGTGGTTGCTGAGCAAGAGTTTATGAGATTTCGGGAAAAGATGATCAAGGTTTTATTTATGAATTAAAATGATTGATTATGTATTATTATATGTAATGAAAACTGTCTCGTTGGCCGAGTGGTTGCAAGTACAACTGCCGAGCAAGGGGTCTCGAGTTCAATTCCCGGGTCGGGCGAAGTATTGCTGGGCTTTTTTCGGTTTTTCGAAAATATTTCAGCAATAGCACGGAGACTGGAAATGTGCCCAGTATATGGCAATAGACTCACAATATATGGCAATATTACGTGGGACTTATAACACAAATGGTGAAAATTGGGTGTACATTTCGTAGCGGCATTACGTGCTGTAATGTGCACTTCTGCCTACCACTTCGGGGATAAAAGGCGTGACGTTATTTATTTGTATGTAATGATCTGTCAAACAGGTTGAGTGAAATACTACGTAAATGTTATTTCACGGGGATTTTGTATGAGGCCGCGGTATCACTTTTTTTATGGTGAAAAATCATCCAAAAGCTCTAGCAGTAGGCTGCGCGACGCCGTCGCGTCTGCGCACGTTGCTCATAATGAAGAGTCATTCTGTGACTCGAAACTAGTAGAGCTCCATTAATTTACGTGAGTAAACCGTGATTTTTAGTTAACTGACTTAGGTGGTGGGGTTACTCGCTTGCCTCATTAGAAATAGGTTCATGAAAGAACCCAAAGACGGCTAATTTTCGTTTACATCATTACTTCTAGAATAGGTTCATTAATCGAAAGGCAGCCAATTTTGGGTCGAATCGAAATAACTTAAGTATTCAAGTTACATTTCGATATACGCCAAGTATTTCTAGGACACTTTGATCATACAAAACTCATTTAACATCGTTATAAGCCTACATTCGAACTGGTACAATTGAATAACTTCCCACATTTCATTTTGTATTTTCCACTGAAGATATAATATTACTATGTTACGTTGCTGTGGATGCGTTTGGCGTTTGGCGCCCCATTCTAGGATTTTCTCCTGTGTCGTGGGTGCGTTTACAAACATACAAGTTCACATATTATACATGACACCCAGACCCGAAACAACAATTTGTGGATTACACAAAGAGTTGCTGCGTGCGGGAATCGAAACCGCTACACGTTGCACGGCAGCCACCCACCGCGTCAACCGTACAATCAGTTTTATTGGTACACATAGCTTAGAACTAGTAGGAACGGGGTGGTTTTTAGTCAGTAAGAGTCTGACACTGAAGGCATTGGGCGATTTTCCCCCCTCAAAATAAATAAAAAGCCCTGGTGGAAACGGACTCGGCTAAGCTATAAAAGTGTGCTATGAACGGCTTCCCTACAATCGATACATCGCATACTCGTTACGCATCTTTCTCGTAAAGCTACATAACTTAGTATTAGTGGAAATGGTCACATAGTTTCACAACTTCATAAATCTTCGTAGCATACCTACATAGCACATCTCTGGTGGAAAAGCACGCTAACTGCCGCACTCAGGGACATTTCATGATTACTTAAACTACTCCTTAGTAGCGATTTTGTATCGAAAACCATTGCTAAGGACTGGGTTAAGTAACCATTAAATGATTCGGAGGACGGTGTTTTTTTTTGAGGGGGAAAATCATCTAATGTCTTCTCTCGTCAGGGCAAGGCGAGAGGGAGTGTCAGATTTTTACTGACTAAAAACCACCCCGTTACTACCCCTGCTTTTCGAAACGGAGCCCCGGTAAACCCGCTAGGTAGTCCGCAGCTCCGGATTAGGCATCAGCCCTACTGGACCCCATCTGTGGTGGTCTGAAGGCTCTTTGAGGCGCGCGTGGAACGCGACGCGCCACACGCACAGGTCTGGTTCTGTTCGTGCGGCGAGCTACCCTTGCTCGCCGTCCGCAGACCCGCACTTACAGTGGCCGGAGATCGTCACGCGAGCCCCGAAGCCCGGAGTATCCTTCAACGGCGGTTAGCCTACATTCGTACTGGTATATCTTCAATAAGTACCCACATACTAGGACTACTAAGAGACAATTATCATTCCATCGTGTCCTCAAAACGTGTCAGAATGCCGCCATTATTACGTTTGAGGCTACAGCCATTAGATGAGATGAGTTATTTGTAGGATGTAGGTTTGATGTTAGGGATAGACACGTTATGTGTGTTGTGTGAATTCTGGGCTTTTTCTTTGTAAAAATAATTATGTTAAAGTTATATTTTAGATCAGTCTGTTGCTAAACACCGATCTTTGACTGCACGGTTGGCGCTGCTGCACAACGTGTAGTGTTGTTTCGGGTCTGGGTGTCATGTGTATGTGAACTTGTATGTTTGTAAACGCACCCACGATACAGGAGAAAATCCTAATGTGGGGCAACGTTTTTTTTTTAAAATTTTTAAAGAGAAATGAATGGTTTTTTCTATGCAAAAATAAATAATTATTTTAGTTACATTGTATGTACAATACTGCAAGTAGGCCTGTTGCTAAACACCCCATGGTAACCTACTACAGAGATTTTGGAAAAATAAAATTTGTTATCATCGTGATCAGATACATAAAGAATAGGTACCTAATTGTGGTATGGCCACACTTATAATTATAATTGTCACACAAAAAGGAACCTTAAAATCAAAGTTATACTTACCCAATTTTATTTATCATCTAGTTAACTATCTTAACATTGAATATAACAACTTAAAAACTTGTACATAAAGTATATATTCCCATATCTGTGTCACATCTCCATCACCAAATAACGAGATTTGCAAGTGACAGATAAGGGCCGCACCATATCTGAGTATGAATTAGTTGTAGAGCGTGTCAGAAACAGCTGACAATCTGAGAACTACTCGTATAATAATTTTATTTCAGCTGACTTATGTCTACACACTACATGAGATCCAGAAGCACTTTAAATCGTGATATCGAATTTAATCTAATTAAGTTATAAAAAAGGATTTCAACTTCTTTATTAATAGGTAAAGTCGATTAATATAAAAGAAACTGCTCCTTAGTTTTAACAAATACATACATACATACATACATATCGTCACGCCTTTAATCCCCGAAGGGGTAGAGGTGCACATTATGGCATGTATTTAATTGCCACTGTACAATGTACATCCACTTTTCACATTTTCACGATCGTATTAATATTGGTTCAGCCAATCCTGAGATAATCGTGAACAAACCATGCATAAATATAAACGGGTATAACCAAAAATCGCCTTCGTTTTTTGAAATCAGTTAAAAAAAATCTGTATTCACATCACAATCTTGCTAATATTATAAACTAGCGACCCGCCCCAGCTTCGCATGGGTGCAATGGTGATATATTATACCTGTATTATACATAAAAACCTTCCTCATGAGTTACTCTATCTATTAAAAAAAACCGCATCAAAATCCGTTGCGTAGTTTTAAAGATTTAAGCGTTCATAGGGACATACAACATGACAGAAAAAGCGACTTTGTTTTGTACTATGTAGTGATGATGCGAAAGTTTGTGAGTTTGTATGTTTGTGCATATGTCTGTTACACAATCACGACAAAATTGCGAATTTTTATCCCATGGGGACGCTGGTAGAAGCTAGTTTGATATAAGAATAAACTGCCCGTGACTGAACTATGATTACCATAGTAATGATCACCGTTTTATTCCCTGCAGGACAATGTACCTTCTTTACATGAGAAGATTTGTCATAATAGGGATGATGACGGGGTATGGAAATTAAAAATCTAATTAGTCCGTCATTTAGGTAATAACAATAACACGTAGATATTTTTTTATTCTGTCATATAAGATATGATACTTAAATAAAATGAATCAAAGTTTAGGAGTTGAAGAAAATACGTCATTTCTTTGTAAAAAATGTACTCAAAAGTGACTTCAGGCGATATTTCAAATCGATATATCTTCGAAAGTATTTGTTTCCGTAAGAAAACAAAAAATACGTGTCTAATGTTTTAAAATAATCTACAAGACCGACATTAAAATGAAAATTTGTCATCTATCCTATTATCACGCTTGACGCGTACATAAATAGCAATAGAAATCACAGTTGAGAGCGCTGCTGCTTGACTTCTTTGATTATAATTATTATTTATTACGTAGTCGTTAATATTGCCTTTTCAACAACCAATGGTAGAAAAGTTTTCAATAGATTGTAATTTCTCATGAGGTGGTGACAAATGCCTGTACTCTTAATAAGAGTTTGACGTTCCGATTGGCCGGCTTGAATAAATCAACCTATTTAGAATTAGAACTCCGAACGCGGTCTCGTTTTGATTGTTTTAAACGTAAAGCAAACTCATATTTAACGTCTGTTATGCCACAAGGTTTAAATCTTCCGGAGAAACCATCACGTAGAATGAAAAGCAATTGGCTGATATTTTAAGTTAAGTCTTAAGTGTGGGAGAGCCATGCTTCGGCACGAATGAGCCGGCTCGACCGGAGTGATACCACGACCTCACAGAAAACCGACGTGAAACAACGATTGCGTTGTGTTTCGTTGTGTGAAATTAATTGCCCAACAACCTTTAAATTCCTAACCCCCAAAACGCCGGTAACGCACTTGCAAATCTGGTGTTTTATGTGTCCATGGGCGGTGACGATTGCTTATCATCAGGTAATCTATCTGCTCGTTTAGCGACTTATATCATAAAAATAGCAGTAGGCTGATATCTAAGCTTTGTAACATTAATACTTAAAGAGCAACCAGTATCTAGGCATATCGCCTGAACACGGCTCTTCACTTAGGCCTGATTGGAGACTGAAACACTGAACATTACTGTACACAGAGGTAGTGGGAGACACAAATGGGTTCTAAACATGATTTCTGAAGTTTTCAGAGGTATTTTAAGTAGGTGGACGTTGGGCCAAATCTGTTTTACTGTAGCTATTAATTTTAATTAATTAAAAGTATTACTGGGCTTTTTTCGGTTTTTCCAACATTTCTCAGTAGTAGCACGGAGTCTGGAATTGTGCCCGGTTTATGGTAACACTCACAACGCTCACCCCCTATTACATGGGACTTATAACACAAATGGTGAAAAGTGGGTGTACATTATAAGCGCCTGTTTCATCACCTTCATATAAGTGCCCGTTAAACTTATGTGACAGATAGTGCATACAAGTTACGTTCTTAATTCGAAGTTATCTGATACATAGAGACTATCCAGATATGGTGAAACAAGTCCTTAGTCATTTGCGATATAAATAGTTTAATTTAGCCTTTGCTCGCAACTTCATCCGCATTTTTGTTGGCCAATGTATTGTTTAGACCGTAATCTATCCCTGCTCCGAGTCCCAGGGACATGAATGATTATCTTGGATCTCGCAAAGAAATAAATCTATCATCACTACATAGTATAAAACAAAGTCGCTTTTTCTGTCATGTGTCATGTTGTATGTCCCTATGAACGCTTAAATCTTTAAAACTACGCAACGGATTTTGATGCGGTTTTTTTTAATAGATAGAGTAACTCATGAGGAAGGTTTTTATGTATAATACAGGTATAATATATCACCATTGCACCCATGCGAAGCTGGGGCGGGTCGCTAGTAATAAATATAATAAATAAAAAATCGCAAAGAAACTGTCTGTTTTTCTCCAAAAAGAAAACGACAGTTTCCACTTCTCTTGGTGAATTTAATGTAAGACACCAAATAACTTTTTTAATCCCAAAGGCATGCCTTTTTTTTGAAGAGGGAAATCATCTGACTCTTACTAAAACCACCCCAGGCAATCCGCAGCTCTTGCCTATGGAATTCATTAATATAACTTGTATTGCCGAGCAACATAAGGTGAAATCATAATGGTATAAAAAAATAAAGTTGGCTAATTGGTAAATTGGAGACTTGCAAGACTCTTGCTGGGCAATACTAAACGTAACAGTGTTTCATCGTACATAGTTATACACCTCTGCTTAACCCCTCAAAGGCCAAAAAAGCACCCAGTGACATATCATATCACACAGTGATATTTGACCCTCCTAATCCTCCTAACTCAAAACACCTTTTCCTTCCATTCACGAATAACAGCATTTTCATCGCTACTTTACAAAAAGCGTGAAGAACAAAGAAACCGATGGGACTTAATACATTTCGTTTGAAAGAAACTGCCGGTTATGGGCGTTGCGTAAATACCATGACAAAGTGGCCTGGCCTTGGTATTTAATGGCTCCTATAAAGCTGGGGGGTAGACAGGTATGCAGGGTCGAGGTTGACAATCTTTGGTGTTGAGAGTGTGTGTGAACTGAAGGAATGACCGTAATATTAGTAAATAATGAAATGAAATGAAATAACTAACTAACATTAGAACTTAAGACGGGATATTTACCATGTTTATGGGTTTCCGATATTTCGGTACTGTTGCAAGCGCCATGATCATGGATGAATTGAATAACTAAATATCCTGTCTTATTATATTCTAATGTTAGTGTTATTGACCATGTCAGTTTAAAAAAAAAGAAATCAAATTAATTTATTATTGTAATAAAATAAGTAATTTAAAAAACTAAAAAACCCGACTGCGTTTCTTTATAATATTAAAATGAAAAAACCCTAAAACAAGAAAGTCATCGTAAAATTTAAGCAGTCGGGACCCATTCTAAATATGACTTAGTGAGGGCACATACGGCTGACTTTCTAGAATGGGTCCCGACTGCTTAAATTTTACGATGACTTTCTTGTTTTAGGGTTTTTTCATTTTAATATTATAAAGAAACGCAGTCGGGTTTTTTAGTTTTTTAAATTACTTATTTTATTTTATTTTTTTTAGTTTTATTATTTTTATATTTTGATAATTATAGGTATCTAGTGTCACTCTCACAGTAAATACGAATCAAATGACCCCTATCAAGCGGAAATCCATCGAGTCGTTCAGGATCTTCTTCTTCTTTCTACAGCCCATTACATCCACTGCAGGATATAGGCCTCCTCCAATGCACTCCATACACTTCGGTCTTTTGCCTTCCTTCTCCACATCGGACCTGCGGCTTTCGCGATATCATCGCTCCAGCGAGCTAGCGGTTTCCCTCGGTTCCTGTGGCCCGATCTTGGTCTCCAGTCAAGCACCTTTTGGCTCCATCTTCCGTCCTCCCTACGGCTTATGTGCCCGGCCCATTTCCACTTAAGCGAGGCTACTCTTTGAGCTATGTCGGTGAGTTTTGTTCTCCTTCTGATCTCGGTGTTCCTGATCCTGTCTCTCAGTGATACACCTAACATAGCTCGTTCCATAGCTCGCTGTGCCACCTTAAGTTTTTCCATGGCTTCCACTGTGAGGGTCCAGGTTTCACAACCGTACGTCATCACGGGGAGGACGCATTGGTCGTACACTCTCCGCTTTAGGCTCATAGGCAGTTTCCCTTTCAGGACATCCTCCAGTTTATTGAAGGCTGCCCATCCTAGCCTGATCCGCCGCTTTATCTCTTCCTTTTGAGCATTTTTATCGAGGGAGAGCATTTGACCTAGGTAAATGTAGTGTGGAACTCGCTGTATTTTTTGCCCATTTACCTCAATATGATCCACACCGTCCTGGGTCATAAATTGGGTTTTATTGATATTCATTTTTAGGCCGATTTTACACGAGGCTTGCTGCAAGTCCTCGAGCAT
This sequence comes from Spodoptera frugiperda, assembly GCF_023101765.2. Lineage (NCBI taxonomy): Eukaryota > Metazoa > Arthropoda > Insecta > Lepidoptera > Noctuidae > Spodoptera > Spodoptera frugiperda. The sequence continues at coordinate 2,957,385 of NC_064232.1, read as the reverse complement.
ACTTTGAAGATCTTCTACAGAGGTGGCTATAATAGCAATATCGTCAGCAAACCTTAAATGTGTTAATTTCCCTCCGTTTATATTTATGCCTTTGTTGGACCAATCTATTGTGCGAAACATATCCTCCAGTGCCGATGTGAACAATTTTGGCGAGATGGTGTCACCCTGTCTTACACCACGAGACATTTTAATTGGGTCTGTCAACTCATGCAGGCTTATTTGTAGGGTAGCCTTGCTGTATATGTCTTTGATGACTTGAACATATCGATCGTCCACGTTGGATCGCTTGAGTGCATGAAATACAGCCCAATGTTCCACTGAATCGAATGCCTTCTCATAATCAACAAACCCTACGTGCACCGATAAGTTGTACTCCCTACATTTCTCGAACAGCTGCCTCATGGTGAAGATGTGATCAATTGTTGAAAATTTGGACCGGAACCCAGCCTGTTCTACTGGCTGCGCAGCATCTAGGCGATTGGCAAGTCTTGCACATACTACTTTGGTGAAAAGTTTATATATGTGGCCTAAGATACATATGGGCCTGTAGTTTGCGATTTTAGCCTTATCTCCTTTTTTATGAATTAAGGTCCCTATGGCGTTTTTCCATTCATCCGGAGTAACTCCCTCGTGGATAACTTTGTTAAATAGGACCTGTAATTGTTTGAGTATAGCCTTGCCACCGTACTTTAAAAGCTCACTTGTAATTCCATCTTCCCCTGGGGTCTTTCCTGACTTCATTTTCTTCAGAGCATTTTTTATCTCATATATGCTTATGTCTGGCAAGTCCTCAGTGAGATGACGAATAAGCTTGGCTCTTGGATCAGAGTTCGATGGTATCAGTTCCTCGGTCTGACTGGAGTACAGTTTGTGATAAAATTCCTCCACAGCTCTGAGTATAGCTGGTCTTTCGGTTACTGTGGTTCCGTCCTCCTTTGTTATTTTATGTATCTGGGCATTTCCTTTTTGCAACTTTCTTCTGAACACTTTTGGGCCGCGATATTTCTCTATAGTGTCTTTAATGATGTTATAGTTGTTCTTCCTAACGTCATGCCTGATAGAAGTTCTAATTAATTTATTAAGATGGTTAATTTCTTGTAACGATTGTTGAGGAGTAAGGTTTCTTCTTTCAATAAGTTCCTTTGTAGAATCACTGAGAATCGTGCCATATTTCCCTCTTCGACTCGGTTTTTTCATCGCCTTAGCTACATCTGTTATCGCCTCATTGATGTTTTTACTAATTTCGTTCACTGTCTGGCCCAGGGGTAAAGTTTCAAACTTGCGTTCTAGCTTTTCCTCGAACACTTGTCTCTGATCTTCAATTGAACGATAGTCCCATCTTTTCGGCTTGTTGTAGCATAATGTTCTACGCTCCTTCCTTAGGTCGAGTTTGATCTTCCCTCTTACGATTCTATGGTCACTTCCAGCAGTAATTCGATTTAGAACCTCTACGTCCAGAAACATGTGCTTTTTGTTAGACAGGATATAATCATACTCGTTCAGAAGGCCATCTGGGTGTCTCCATGTCCATTTGTTTTGGGGCTTTTTCTTGTAGAAGGTATTCATGGCGTACAAGTTTTGGCTTTTTAGGAAATGAACTAGCATTTCACCCCTTTCATTGCGCTTTCCAAGCCCATAATTCCCGATACAGTTCTCTTCCTCCGGTCTTTCTCCTATTCTGGCATTAAAGTCGCCCATGATGATAGTGAAATGGCAGTAGTCCTGCTCGGTAGCTTTTTTGATGTCATCGTAGAAGGTTTCTACCTCCGTATCGTTATAGCTCATTGTTGGTGCGTAGGCTTGGATGACTTTAAGCTTGTATCGCTTGTTTATGGATAATGTCGCGTAGATAACCCTATCTGAGATGTATCCAGTCGATACTAATCTATTTGCCATGGATCTGTGAATAATTAGGCCTACTCCTCCTTCAGATTTGTCGTTATCTTTGCCCTTATAGTAAAACAAGTGTCCAGAGTTCAACTTAAAAAGGCCTTCTCCTCTCCAACGAGTTTCACACAATCCAAAAATGTGCCAATTTATTTTATTGAGCACTTGACTTTCTAGCTCAACTAGTCTTTCTTCACCTAAAAGAGTCCTAACATTATACGTTGCCAAGTAAATCGTTTTGTTTTGGCAGCCTGATCGAACCCAGAGATTCTTAGCACCCCCTGTCCTGTTGGTTGACCGACCGCTGCCTTGGCCGGGCCATACAGGACTGCTGGGGACTAGGGGCCTTTCTTTATTTGTCTTGTGCATGAGGGTTTTATTTGGCCTTGAAACACCACGCTGGCCACTGCGGGTTGGTGAGTCCACCTATTTTGAGGATATTTCCATGCCTCACGGCTTGTGGAAGCCGACCTGGTCGCTTCTGGTACCAAGTTGGTCGAGTTCGAGTCGTTCAGGCTACAGAGTGAGAAATATTCGAATTTGGCGCCAAAAATCCGCCATTTTGTTTTTTTATTATTTTGATATATCCAGTGTCACTCTCACAGTAAATACGAATCTAACGACACCTCTCAAGCCAAAATCCATCAAGCCGTTTAGGCTGCAGAGCGTGCCAAACAATTATACATACATACATACATACATACATACATACCTACATACATACATACATACATACATACACTCGAAAAACATAACCCTCCTTCTGGCGCAGTCGGGTAAAAAGGCTACAAAAGAGCAGTTTTACACATTAAAAATATATAAATAAAATCTACCTAGATGAGGTCGGTGATACCGTAATATTAGTTGTTGATAAATCTAATTTTTTTATTTGTTGAAAAAGACAACTTGACCGACAAGGCATTGTCGGTCAAGTTGTCACAATTGCCACTGCCAGGTAAAGGTTTGATTCCCGGGTCGGCCCAAGTATTACTGGGCTTTTTTCGGTTCGGTTCAAAATTTATTTAGTCGTCCACAATTGCAGTAGTCACGGAAAAATCAATAATAATTTCCTCTATACAAAAAAGGTTGACGATCCCTTCTAGGCCACCATTAAAATGTGATTAATACGAGACATGGCAAAGCTGCTTAAGTGGAAATATACAGTAATCAAGATACATTGCAAGTATTTCTTATATTTACAGTAGAAGCTCTTTATTCGCGGGTATGCGTTCCGTAAATATGCCGCGAATACAGAAACCGTGAATATAGAATGGTAATTTGTATGGGGTTATAGGGGATACGTACCTGGATGACGAAATTAAGAAGCAAATAGTAGATAAAAAAAATGTTTAATTGAACTTTCTGATCATACAGATTGCCTGATGATAATATTATTATCATCAGGTTTAGGTCACACTAGGTTTAGGCAGAAGTCACAATCTAGACGTAGCTGTAATAAGGTCTATTTTATTTTTTTATCCTTCTACTGACGCGTTGACAAAGGATAGCGAATGTATTTTTTTAGGTTACGCACCGATATTTTGATTCGATCCGCGAATAAAGTTTTAGACCGCGAATATGGTAATTGGGTCGCAATTTTTCAATTCGCGAATAGTGAAAACGCGAATGAAGGAAGCGCGAATAAGGAGCTTCTACTGTATTGTCAAATTATATTTCAATAATAATAATATACTCACCACACCCTGTATTTACTTGGTTAAATCATGGACCGTACAATACGGAGGACACTAGCTTAATAGCTAAAGAGAAAGTTCTACTTTCCAAAAAATAGTAAAATAAAAAAATGGTAAGTATATGGCAATAGGCTCACCCTCTATTACATGGGACTTACAACATACCTAAATTGTGAAAAGTGGGTGTACATTGTATAGTGGCATTACCTACGTGCTATAATGTGCACTTCTGCCTACCCTTTCGGGGATAATGAGGAATAGTGAAATGTAGAACTAATGTCAACATCTACAATAAATTTATAATAGTCCACTGTGGACTAAGCGTAAACAGAGAAACCTATCTCAGTCTACGGGACTAATAGTCACTCAATTTTAAGACGCTCTCAAATATAGTTCTACCTCTACAAATTCTTTGTTAATGACAGAAATAGGACGATATTTAATTACAACTTAAAATTGAATAGCATTTCAGTATTCGAGGGTAAGCCTATCCATCCATCCTAACCTTGGCAGGTTTGCAGATAGTAGTTTAGCGCCATCTATTGAATAAAAGTGGAACTAAGCCTGAACGCCTCAGATTTTCTCTTACACCACTCGTGCGAATACATTTTAGTACCACTGTCAAGACATAGATGGCAGAATAACAAAGTTGCTGAGAAAAGTTAGAAAATGTTTATCAAATGGAAAATTGGTTTTAATACAAGTAATTTTAAAGTCGGTTTTCTTTTGTCCTCAGGGCGGATCAGTCTTCCTCCGATGGAGGGAGAGAAAAGAGTACGAACAGATTAAATGGTTTCCTGAATTTGAAGACACCGCTGATCAGCACAAAGACATTGGGGTAAGTTTAGTTGTTTTAATATAACTAATTTACTTACTTACTACTACTACTAACTACCTACTACTAATACCTACTACTAGTATCTTACTTAATTTGATTTGTCCTAGAAATATGGCGTCGAGCAGTATTTTTCGTCTACCTTTAAACTACGTCATCTGCTGAAATAATTCAGCAGTCTGATCTTATCAAATTGTTAACAAAATAAAAAATAAAAGAGTATGAACGTATTACTTTCCTCAAAAAGTTACGCCAATTGACCTGCCATCTAGTATTTAAAACCAAAATCACTGTTCTAACTCTTCGCCTGCTTACTTACAACTGCCATACACAGATGGCGTTATCCTCAAATACTTCGACGCGTTTTCAGCGAAAATTGTTTGGGCGTTTGGATATAAAAATGTACATTATATAAGAAAATCGTAGAACTGTAATGTAATAAACATGAAGTTAGAAAAACTAATATTGGACATTCAGTGTCGGAATATAAGCGCGTTTCGGGAACATTTTATCTCGTTTTCATGACCGTAACTGCTCAAGTTACGTAATAAACGCCAAGTATGAATGGATTTTCGTAAAACAATACCATATAGACAGAACTGGATTATCAGTTCTTTTGAAAATGTACTTTAAGAGGTTTACTTTAAGGTTTTATTTAGAAAATTGTTGTGTTTCTGTTTTCTACGGATGATGGTTTACTAAAGTAAGTATCAGTTCTTTTGAAAATGTACTTTAAGAGGTTTACTTTAAGGTTTCGTTTAGAAAGTTGTTGTGTTTCTGTTTTCTATTAAGTAAATAGGTTGTAGGTAATGACTATTTGCTTTCCCGAAAGCTTAAACGATTTGTTCCTAACTCATTATAAGTGCGAAATTATTATTATTGTTTATTTATTTCTTGATTTATTTGGAGAATAATAGTACGGTTCCTACCTAAATCATTTACATAGCGTACTGTTTCATTCCGCGTACTAAATAGGCACTATTATTCCTGTTTATAGTGCCTACATTAAATTTATACTATTACTTGCGACCCGCCCCAGCTTCGCATCGGTGCAATGGTGAAATATTATGCATGTATCACTACATAGTATAAAACAAAGTCGCTTATTCTGTCCCTATTTCCTTTTGTATGCTTAAATCTTTTAAATTACGCAACGGATTTTAATGCGTTTTTTTTTTATAAGATAGAGTAATTCAAGAGAAAGGTTTATATGTATAATACATCACATTGCGTCGCTAATTATACATAATTATAAAAAATCCTCTTGAATCTATCTATCTAACAAAAAAAAAACTGTATCAATATCCGTTGCGTAGTTTTAAAGATTTAAGCATACAAAGAGACATAGGGACAGAGAAAGCGACTTTGTTTTTTTATGATTATGATATTTAGTGATACCATTTTTTTTTCTTAAATATCGATTAATAAATCCACATTCTTGTTGCAAGGTATAATAGTACGGTAAGTGCTCAAGAGAGTTTTAGCATTTCCCCTTTGGATGGTATTACGTATCGTTTACCCAAGGTATTATCAAATCTTCATTTACCTGAAAGAATGAAACTAAACTCAGCAAAATTATATCCTGAACCCAATTACCCCTCCCCAATCCCCGAATCTCCAACAATCCTCAAATTCCTAACCACCAAAAGGCCGGCAACGCACTTGATTGCTTACCATCAGGTGATCCGTCTGCTCGTTTACTGGTTTATACCATAAAAAAGAACCTTTAGTTCCCGTATCGTTGTACCTATACCAACGTCACGCCTTTTTAAACTTGAAGGGTTAGGCAGTGGTGCACATTACGGCAGGTAATGCCGCTATACAATGTACACCCACTTCTCACTATTTGTATTATAAGTCCCATGTAATAGGGGGTGAGCCTATTGCCATATACTGGACACAATCTCAGACCCGTGCTAATGAGAAATTTTCGAAAAAGTGAGAAAAGCTCAGCCATACGTTGTATGACCTAGAAATCAAACCCAAGACTCCTTGCCCGGTAGTCGCACTTGCGACCAATCGACCAACGAGACAGTTTTTATTTATCATTCTACCTATATATCATATTTATATAAAATAATATAATTATCAAAGGATATAACCCTTCAAATCCTTTTCCCCGAAGCCGGTCCGACCCTCATAATATGAGAATTGGGTACTTATTATACAATTTTATTACAAAACTGATTTTATTTAACCAGGTTGTTGTTGATAAAAGGTACGATTCGGATTATATGATATTTATCTATCTACATAAATGTATCTATGTATGTAAATATGAATATCGTAAGGGAACTTTTCCAATAAAGATATACTATGTAGCTATGCTGCGAGGCTGTAATAGCTAAGCTATGAAACTATGTGACCGTTTCCACTGATACTTTTTTATTAAGGGGGAAAATCATCTAATGACTTCTCCCGCCTTGGACGAGTCGGGAGGGAGTATCAGGCTCTTACTGACTAAAAACCACCCCGTTCCTACTCCTGGTTTTCGAACCGGTAACCCGGTAGGTAGTCCCTGGTAGTAGGCACTGGTTCAGGCCATGGTGCGGAGCGAGGGGGACTGGGATGCCGTCTCCTCCTTCTGCGAAGCAGTCATGCTAGTTAAGGAGGAGGGGCTAAGGTGGTTGCCGCTCGCTCGGCGAGCAAGGGTAGCTCTCCGCCCAACCAGAATCAGACCTGTACGTACGACGCATCGCGTTCTGCGCACGGCTTAAAGAGCCATCAGACCACTGGCCCAGTAGGACTGATGTCTGATCCAGAGCTGCAGAGGCTAGAGGGGCAGAAATAGGAACGGGGTGGTTTTTAGTCAGTAAGAGTAGGGCTGATGCCCGATCCGGAGCTGCGGACAACGTAAAAGGTTACCGGGGCTCCGGCTCAAAGCAGGAGAAGGAATGGGGTGTTTTTTCCCTTCCGCCTCACCCAAGGCGGGAGAAGACATTGGATGATTTTCCCCCTCAAAAAAAAACGTCTGACATTCCCTTTCGCCTCGCCCAAGCGAGAGAAGTCATTGGATGATTTGCACCCCTTAAAAAATAAAATAAAAAAATGGCACACATCCATAGCACGTAATACAATTTACTTTTTTGTGAAAGAAAAGCGCAAAGAAGGCATCGTATGTATGTTTATGCAAATAAGGCTTCGTTGCTCGTTTTGCCCGGTGTTCAGGCTAGTGTATTTCAGTTAGCTCAGGATCATGAAGGTGGCTCGCTAGCAATTTGCAGCATTTTCTCAGTCCAATGAGCTCCGTCAACAGTTATGTATAGGATGTTTGTGGTTTTTAAGTTTTTTTTCAAGTATGTATAAGTTTTTAAACTGACATGGTCACTAACACTATTATTAGAACTTATGACGGGATATTTACCATGTTTATTCATTTTGGTGAGTTTCCGATATTTCGGCACTGTTGCAAGCGCCATGATTACGGATTAACTCTAATTAATTTTTTATAAATTTTTTCAAGTATTTTTTTTTTTATTATAACTATCATGAGATATTCTAAATGAAAAATCACGGTTTACTCACGTACATTAATGGAGAAAGGCTCTTCTAGTTTCCAGTGGCCTACTCGAAACTTGAAACTAGTAGAGCTTTTTACCATTAATTTAATTGAGTAAACCATGATTTTTAGTTAATAAAATTTTTTTAATAATGTCTAGTTGTTGCTGAAAAAAATTAAATTTTAATTATGTTTAGTTGCTAACGCTGTGCTGCCAAAAAGTTAAATGTTTTCAAAGTCAGTGTTTTGTTTTATTTTAATCTTTTGGGCTACCGTACATAATAAATTTAATTAAATTTAAAAAGTAAAAAATAAAACCTTTTAGACAACATCCAAGTTGATCTAAAATCATCGAAATGCATTATTATTACCATTTGCTCTACCATAATATTATTAATAACCTATTTGTTTTGTAAGTACTAGGGCTATATTTTACCAAGACTTACAGTCCTATGTCTAATTTGAACCATTAAAAACATATCTTAACAACCTAATATCAACCAAAAATATATTTTTATCACTGTAACTATAACATGAAAAAATATCACTCCACACATATTCGTAGCACCCTGTACAAGAAGTCTTGCGACGGAATATGTGAGAGGTATGGCGACATGGGAGCGTGGAGCAAGCCAGCGTACAGCTCAGTAAATATGGCCGCGGTTACATTGATAAGAGGTAGCGGATGGCGATTTTTGTGAGTGGAAAGAGTAGAATTATGTACTGCCTCAATAGTCGACTGCTGAATAACGTGTTCTGGTATTAATTTGAGTGTTATTGAGGTTGAATTTTTTGGTACTGTGTCTGGCATAATATATGAAACTAGCTACTTCCGCGCGGTTTCACCCGCTCTGCTTAGCTCTTAGTAGTCATAGCCTTCCTCGATAAATGCACTATTCGACACTAAAAGAATTATTGAAATCGGACCAGTAGTTCCGAAGATTAACGCGTTCAAACAAACAATCAAACAAACAAACTCTTCAGCTTTATAATATTAGTATAGAAGTATAGATTAGGTTCACCTCCTGTTATTTATGGGATTCTTAAATTAACTGGTAAATATTGTCAAGAGGCAAATTCTTGGCAAATGAAAAAGCGCAATGTAATGTCATTTTTTAGCTAACATTTCATTTCAAAAATTATTTTATTTAAACGTTTGCTTCATATTTATTACATGACTTTGAATAAGTAAGATTAATTAAGCTGAAGTTTTTGTTTGTTTGCTTTAACGCGCTAATTTCCCGAACTACTGGACCGATTTAATTTTTTTTTTTTTTGTGTTGGATAGTACTTTTTATCGAGGAAAGCTAGGCTTTAGGCTAAAACATCGCGCTATGACCAATAGGGTATTAGGTGAAAAACTATACTCGTATAAATACGAAAGTAACACACGTCTCTGTCTCTTCTTTACGCCTAAACCACTGTACCGATTTGAATAATTATTTTTGTGTTGAATAGGTCATTAATTGAGAAAAGTTATAGGCTAAAACATCACGCTACAACCAAAAGAAGCCGAGCCGCTGAAACCGCGTCGAAATAGCTAGTCTACCTTTCCAAAACTATCTAACAAGAAAACGCTCCCGCTTCAGTTTCTCTCACTATAACCCCACCCTAATCTCAAGGCCATAAAAACCGCGAGATTTACATCAACCCCAAATGTATTCCGTGATTGACAAGGATGACGCAGAATGATTCCATTTCTTTCCCGGATTTGTAATATGATCGCCGAAAGAAATCTACGTATGTTGCTTCGCTTTGCGTATGAGACATATTATAATAGCTTGATATATGAAAATACGTTTGGTTTTTACCTGAAATGTAGGTATGAGTGTGATATGTAATAGGTATATTATATGTAAATAGTATATGTAATGTTATTATGTAGGTTAATTATGTTTCCATATTATTTAAATATAGTATATATTTGTGTAAGTAAGTATATTGTATTTTTCTACTTGAGCTTTTCTGGATTTGCTTGCTCCATGCACCTACCACTGGTTTTTCACTGTATCACCTAAAGGTTTGGCTGGTAGAAAATGCCTACGGCATTAAGCCTACGTTATGTACACATTTATGTGCATAAAGAGTAAATGAATAAATATAATTTATACGCCTATTTTTTTATATTTATGACTATTATAGAATATAGATTTTTTTACATCTACAGGCTTTAGTAGAGTTACCGGTCACACAAAACAGCCTGGCCACAAATACTACGTTGCTGTGGAGCTTAACGCCCGAAATACTGAAATGGTACTCAATTTTAAGTTGTATTTAAATATCGTGCTATCTCTGTTCATTTTATAAAGAATTTATAATGACAGAACTAGTTTTGAGAGCGTCTTAAAATTAAGTACGTTTGAGTATTCGGACATAAGTTTCCTCACGATGTTTTTCTTCACTGTTAGTCAGTGTTGTCTTAATAATTATAGAAAGATATAATGTATGAAAAAGAGCATGGTTGTTACGCAAGGAAACTGTTTTGCATTGTAAATAGTTTAAGTGTGGCCATGTTTCGGCACGAATTTCCGCCGGCCAGCAACCGTAATGATACCACGGCCTCACAGAAACCGACGTGAACCTAACTTGCGTTGTATTTCCTTGTGTGAGGAGGTTACGGAGGCACACTCTTAATCTGACTAAAAACCACCCCGTAACGCATCTGGTGTTTCAGATATGGGCTTCTGCCCGTTGCTCTTTTAGCTGGAGCCTCCGGTACAACGTGCCGCTAGGTAGTCCCAATGACTTCTCCGGATCAACTCTTACATCATCTCTTTGAGCTGGAGCCTAAACATCTGTAATGTATCAGTCTGGGCCCCATCTTGGTGGTCAAAGAGAGAGGCTATCAAGCCTGGCTAAAGTGTCTAAATAACCCAAAGACCAGACCGAAATTCAGTAGCGAGCGATAAACAATAAATTTTAGTCTACTTAAGTTTAACTACCCATGTTACTCTAGTATTGGAGAAAGATTTTTATCTTACTAGAAAGTTACATATACTATACCGAGTTTTTATTTAAGACATATCTAGTTCTATTATAACTTTTGTGAGACATACTATTTTGTTTTTCTTTTTAAATAAAAACGTTGCCCCACATTAGGATTTTCTCCTGTGTCGTAGGTGCGTTTACAAACATTCAAGTTCACATGCACATGACACCCAGACCCAAAATAACAATTTATGGATTACTCAAAAAGTTGCCCCGCCACCGCATCAACCGCGCAGTCAAAAATTATTATGTTATCGTCTTACTCACGTAACTGTTTGACGAGGAACTCGACTAGTTTCAAGCCATGCTAGAGGCTTATATTAATGAGCAGCATTCCGCGACATACGACGCGGCGATCAAGTAGCACGTGACAATCGCCGCATCGTGTTACGTGAGTAAGCCGTTAACATAATAAATAATATCTTGTTTAATTAAACTAGCAAACGTCTGTATTCCTAGTATTTCAGAGGGCGTCTCACACTTAGATTGTTGTCATGTACGGATTATAATTAAAATCTCGTATGCATTTATTTATTTAATTTTATACTTTATTGCACACAACGTATACAACGTGTAACAAAATTTTTAGGGGGTATACATATCAATTGCACGGTTTCTAGATAACATAACAAACGATACGGGAAGGGCTTTTGGTGTCATGTTTTCATGGTAAAAGTCATGAATTTTTCAAATCGCGCCGGCGCGCGAATCAAAATTAGGTAGACAGGTACTAGGCGATCAGATTGACAGAAGAAATGTTCCGTAATATCTCGCAAGTGACCCCTGTAGTGTTGTGACATGTTTGTATGATTTGAAATCAAGAACTATTTAATACCAAGTATTTAGTACATTTTTTTTTACGATCACTTATTTTACGCTGTAACTTTGTGTAAAGATTCTATTCAACCTGTATTCATCAGGGCTTCTTGATGTATATGGGTATTTTGTTACACGTTGTATAAAAATAATTTACATTGTAATAGGTTGGCGCGGTGACTGCGTAACCGGCTGCCGTGCAACGTGTAGCGGGTCCGATTCCCCCACGGAGCAACTCTTTCTGTGATCCACTAATTGTTGTATCGGGTCTGGGTGTCATGTGTATGTGAACTTGTATATTTGTAAACGTCGCCACGACACAGGAGAAAATCCTAGTGTGGGGCAACGTTTGTTGGAAAAAAAAAATGGGCGGTCTTATCACATACGGCGATTTCTTCCAGACCATGTGATACCTATGTATTGAAAGTGATGATTACTTTCATTAGTTATAGGTCCTGTATAATAGGGATGAGAGATGCGATGCGATAAACGATATGATGATGATAATTGTTTTCTGATTACAGGCTCTATAACTGTGATTTTGATTATGATTACATATTATGTAATCAGAAAACAATTGGAAATTCTCAGTATTATTACCACACACCGAAAAAAATGTGTTGGTTGAACGTCCAATTGCTTTTTTTATGTAACACACCGATAAACGAGCAGACGTATCACCTGATGGAAAGCAATCGCCGCCGCCCATGGACATTTGAAACACCAGAGGCGTTACAAGCGCGTTGCCGGCTTTTTGGGAGTTCGGAATTTAAGAGTTGTTGTTCGGAAATCGGGGATTGGGAAGATTGGGAAAGGGGGAATTGGGCCTCCGGTAACCTCACTCACACAACGAAACACAACGCAAGCGTTGTTTCACGTCGATTTTCTGTGAGGCCGTGGTATGACTCTGGTCGAGCCGGCCCATTCGTGCCGAAGCATGGCTCTTCCACACTTTCTATACTAAAGTGCCCATGATCCAATAATTGAGAAACGCGAGGTTTCTCAAAGTAAGGTCACGTCCTCTTCCAACAAGAAACTTTCAAAATAAACACTTTAATGGTACTTTTCCACCAGAGATGTGCTATGTAGCTATGTGACGAAGATGTAATAGCTAAGTTGTAAAACTATGTGATCGTTTCCACTGATACTAAGCCATGTAGCTGTGCGCAGCTAGCGTATGCGATGTATCGATAGTAGGGACGTCATCCATAGCACGCATCTTTTCATACAAAAAACATAGCTTAACTGGGTGCGTTTCCACCAATACTAAGCTAAGTGTACCAATAAATATGATTAGTGAAAGCCAAACCCATCCACAGCAACGTAACATAACACATCTCTGGTAGAAAAAGCACTCTAGCACAATTTTTCTAATAGATTCTTCAGGTAACTGTAAAAACATCACCTTTCTACAAAAATAACAGATCTTAGACTCTCAATCTAGGATATATTTTTAAAGCTAGACCTAAGAAAATATACTAGATTTCCTTTGTAGTTGGAGAAAGGCCAAGTGCGGATTTTATGTCGGCTAGAGGTTTTGGTGTCACCTCGTAATATTAAGCTGGACTTTGTGAAATATGGGTACGGAATTTTAATGGGATACGCTTTACGCTTGTTACGTCTCAAAAAGAGTGCCTCGTCGGTCAAGAGGTTGGCTATGTAGCTAGGAGTCTTGGCCTGATATCCTAGTCGAGCCTTTCTCTTTGAAAATCTTCGTCATAGCACGGATTCTGCAATTGTGACCAGTGTAATAGAATGATGACAGGGTATTAAAATAAAAAAATCTATTTAATACGTCATGTTAATGTCGTAATTACAAAATGAATTGTCATTTATGATCACAATACTTAGATAAAACGAATCAAAGTTTAGGAATACGTCATTTCTAGAAATGACATCACGCGATATTTCAAATCATATTTGAAAGTATTTGTTTCCGTAAAAAAATTAAAATACGTGTATAATATCTTTAAATAATCTATAAGACGGACATTACAATAAAAATTTGTCATCTACCCAATTATGACAAAAAATTCGGCCCTTATTAAAAGAGCCTTTTATTTGTTTTCACTTAAATATTACGAAACCCTAAACTAAAAATCGAAGATGGGTAACACTTACCGACATTTAATAAAATGTTGGTTTTAGCCAACCTATAAGTGTTACTTAAAGGGGTTAATTTTTGCTTTTTCACGCTAAATAAGTATCTAAGTAAGGAGATAGTTAAAAGTGAAAATAACCATTAATCTAACAGGAAACAAATGTGTGTACTATAAAACCTTCTCTGCCCACCCCCTTTTCAAAGAATAAAACATAGTTTAACCTTCTTATCTACAAACCACTACCATTTCTCAATAACCTACTCAATGAATATAACATCGAATTCATGTAGGTCAAGAGTTACGCTTCCTCACCAACAGATGGCGATGTTACCGCATAGAAGCAATGTAGCCAATGAATTATTTATCGGGAAATGAGTTTGTGATCTTTGGCTTTCTATACGGATATGAAGAAACGAGTTAAACGAGTTTCGTATTGTTAGATCGGTTTTAGTATTAGGCCTTTTATCCATGAAGAGGTAGGTAGAGGTGCACATTACGTCATGTAATGTCAATGTCTGCTATGTCATATGACTTGCACGGTTAACGCGGTGGCTAGGCAACTGGCTGCCGTGCAACATGGCTCGGGTTCAATTCCCGTAAGGAACAATTCTTTGTGTGATCCACAAATTTTTGTTTCGGGTCTGGGTGTCATGTGTGTGTGAACTTGTATGTTTGTAAACGCACACATGACACAGGAGAAAATCCTAGTGTGTGAAAAAAAGGTATATTTTTTTAACGTCAAAGGGCAAAGTTAAAATCATTATATCAATTAGCGCAAGTTAGTTGTATTATGACAGTTAATTAAAGTTATTCTTAAAAACAGGGGCCTTAGTCTTATTAGAGGGACGGAGCTATGTAGGTTGTATAGCTCCGTCCCTCTTGCACTGATCAGTGATCGACCATTCTGACACAATTGTAATAGCAGACTAAGGCCCCTGAACGCGTCTTAAATTGCTCACGAAGTCTCGTCATTGCACAGGGAGGCTCCGGCTCAAAAAGCAGGAGAAGGAACGGGGTGATTTTTAATCAGTAAGAGTCTGACACTCCATCTCGCCTCGCCCAAGGCGGGATAAGCCATTGGATGATTTTCCACCTTCAAAAAAAGCATATTACTTCATTCTTCTTCCCTTCAGTGGTCAAATCATCTAATGACAATGCACTCTTATGTAGAACCAATTTTTATGCACTAACTTTTAAGGTCAGCGTCTGGCGTTTGAGAATTGAGTTTGGGAAAGATTAGGACTTAGCGTCAAGTAGTTTTTTTGGGTGAGTGATTTATAGTAGGATTTAAACTCTGGGTGGGGTAAAATATAAAAGAGATGATGACGGGGTATGAAAATTAAAAATTTATTAAAAGTCCGACAGTTAGGATATGAAAAAATATTAGACACGTATTTTTTTGTCATATAAGTAAGACAAAAATACTAAGATAAAACGAAACAAAGTTTAGGAGTGGGAGCAAATACATAATTTCGTTTCGTCATTAAAACGTATATAGAAGTGCGCAATGTTTCAAACCGACTTATCGTTGAAAGTATTTGTTTCCCCATTTTTTATTTATTTATGGAGGGTAATTGTCCAGTCACTGCTCCCGCCTTGGGCGAGGCGAGAGGGAGTGTCAGACTCTTACTGACTAAAACCCACCCTGTTCCTACTCTTGCTTTTCGAGCCGGAGCCCCGGTAAACCCGCTAGGTAGTCCGCAGCTCCGAGTGACTGATTATTAGACAAACAAAAGCTAATTGTCTACTTATTTAATACTACAAAGTAAATAATTTAAATTACTTTCTACTAACGTAATGAAATATTTATAATTAGCAATTATCTGTTAAAAGAGGCTTTAAATTGTGATGAACAAAGATGTTTTCAGTCTAGGCTCTTAATTGAACCTTTTTAATTAACCTAAATATAGTTTTGTCATTAAGTTTCTTGTTACCTAGGCATTGTAAGGTCTGGACCTAGCTTAAATATTTTTTTTTAAATAACGGGAGCCGCTTTGCAATATTAAAGAGTGAATTTTCCTTTTTTTAATTGGGTAATATATCGAAAGTCTTCTCCTAAGTCTGAAATGTACTATGCTGTAAACAGCATTAAAATCAGCTCAGACAAATGTGAGATAATCGCGTACAAACATACATACATACATGTAGGTCAAACTGAGAACCTCCTTTTTTAAGTCGGTTAAAAAGAGTACATACATAACCTCATACCTGTCTCCCATGAGGGTAGGCAGAGACAATGCAACGCCAATTTGCTACGAATCTTACATGCCTCTTTCGCTTCATCAATAGCCATTTTCATGCATGCTCGTCGGTTAAGGGTACTTTTAATAATGTGTCGACACATGACAAGTGACAGATGATAGAAGTCGCACATAGACGATCGACGATCAAATTAACGGATCACGTCATATATCCTACATCGCACATATTAAGTTTACATGCGAATAAACATGGATAGAAAACAACAGTTGGGCAGAAAGCCCGCCAGACACGATCACCTCGCCTGGTCGGAGGATCCTCCTTTTCTTAGGGAACTTTACTCACTGTTCCCTAAAATAATGTTAATTTATGGAAACACCTCAATTAATACACACATTATACATCACTAAGACTCCTGCTTACCCCCCTAACAAATAGCGTTAAGACCAGAACCATAACTCACAGCTCCACCACAATTTAATTTCGAAACTAACAGATTGAAGTCATGCAAATTCGAATCTTACGTAATTGGATTAGAGTTGAAACTGTTATAATTTGATTCGTGAGTCAGCATACTTGTGAAATACCGTAGCTCTGATTGGTTCTGCATTTCGCCACTTCATTGTTTTGACTGGAATCCATTAGGAACAGAGTATCACGACCTTTGATTTGCAAAAGGGTTGGCAGAAATGTACATAATTAATGTAAAGTAGTCATCATTTAAAACAGAATCATTAGGCTGCGCGACGTCGCCACGTCTGCGCATGCTTCTCATGATGAAAAGTCCCTTTGTGACTCGAAACTAGTAGAGCATTTCTCAATTAATTTACGTGAGTAAACCGTGATTTTTAGTTAATCTTCTGTATCCCTGATGGGTCTCCTCTACAACGTAAAAAATATTGCTATAATCTCCACACTTGGCCAACGGGTTAGAGATCTTAATTTGGAAGGTTTAGGTGTGAAAAATGCGTGATACATATTTTAGTCAGCTCTTATTTTACCTGCCGGAAGAGTAAGGCATGCTACACAGCTTATGATTTAACTATACAGTCGAACTGTACAGTAAACCCCCCCAATCTCCCAACAATCCTTAAAATTGTAGACTTGTAACGCCTCTGATGTTTCAGGAGTCCAACACACACACACACACTAGGATTTTCTCAAGTTTACACACACGACACCTCGATCCAACACAACAATTTGTGGATCACACAAAGAGAGTTGCTCCTACATGTTGCGCGACAGTCTACTTCCCAGCCACTGCACCAACCATGCAGTCTGGAAGGTTTATAATTTTGTAGGTATTATTAAAGGGTATGAAGCTACGAAGCTGTGAAAAAAAGCTAGTAGAATCTATGTTCGAACAAGCCAACCGTATGTCCCGTCAAATCGGAGCTATTTGTCTTAGTTATCTCTAACGTTGACATTTTAAACAGACGTCCAGTTTCTAAACTTAATATTGTAACAAGATCATCGCAACTAGACACACTAACTGGATTTTTATTGTGGTAACATAATATAGCACGTTTTATAACCCGAAGAATTGTATACACCGAAAAAATCATTAGTTATGTTATATTTTGAATTCCATTTTAACAGTAACCTTTTTATAGGCCCCTTAAATCAGTATTAGGTGATTTCCATCCAATGACGTAAAACCCAAATAGGTTTTGATACTGTAAATTGGGAACAGCCGTTAATCAACAGCACAAACAGATTGTTCTTTTAAAATATTATATAACCTAACCTAACCTTCTACAAAAGAATAAACTTAACACTTTAAAGATATTCTTTACAACATAAAAACTAATATACATATACAAATTTTACAAATAGGCGTAGGTATACCGTACAATATTTATGTAGCTACTGCGGGAACCCATCTCAATTCTTAATCTCCCTTCCCTAATCCTCTTAGGAGCGCGCTACGAGACAAATTGGGTGACATTTATATTTTCTTGAAAGAAATATTGTAATTGTGACGGTCTATGGTGAGTGGATGTAAGTGTCACTGGTATGGAGGTGTTCCAGAGTTTAATTTACTTAGTTGGAGTAGGAACGGGGTTTTTAGTCAGTAAGAGTCTGACGCAGTCTCTCGCTGGGTCAGACCTTAGGGTGCTTTTCTACCAGAGATGTGGTATGTAGCTATGCTGCGAACCACCATAGATAGGGCCCAGTAGGGCTGATGCCCAATTCGGAGCTGCGGACTATCTAGCGGGTTTACCGGGGCTCCGGCTCGAAAAGCAGGTATAGGAACGGGGTGGTTTTTAGTCAGTAAGAGTCTGAGACTCCCTCTCGCCTCGCCCAAGGCGGGAGAAGCCTTTGGATGATTTTCTCACTCTAAAAAATTAGTAGGAACGGGGTGATTTTAGTTAGTAAGAGTCTTTTTTTTTTGATGGGGGAAAATCATCCAATTTCTTTTCTCGCCTTGGGCAAGGCGAGAGGGAGTGTCAGACTCTTACTGACTAAAAACCACCCCGTTCCTTCTCCTGCTTTTCGAGCCGGAGCCCCGGTAAACCCGCTAGGTAGTCCGCAGCTCCGGATCAGGCATCAGCCCTGCTGGGCCCCATCTGTGGTGGTCCGATGGCTCTTTGAGGCGCGCGCGGAACGCGACGCGCCGCACGCACGGGTCTGGTTCTGTTCAGGCGGCGAGCTACCCTTGCTCGCCGTCCGCAGGCCCGCACTTACGGTGGCCGGAGATCGTCCCGCGATCCCCGACGCCCGGAGTGTCTCTCGCGACGGCTGGGGCGTGAGGAGGTTTGTTCTCTCACGCGTCTCGCCTCCTCAGTTAGTAAGAGTCTGGTACTGCCTCTCGCCTCGTCTAAAACGGGTCTCCCTTAAAAAAACCTTATGCTTAGCTATGTAACTATGCTACAAAGATGTAATAGCTAAACTGTGAAACTAGGTGACCGCTTTCACCGTTACTAAGCTATGTAGCGGTGCTATGAAGATATGCCGCCGTAAAGTAGCTACCCGAGGAAGATGTGCAGCTCGAATATGCGATGCATCTATAATAGGGAAACCATCCATAGCACGCATCTATCTATACAACGTGTAACAAAAAGGGGGTATACATATCAATTGCACGGCTTCTAGATAACATAACAAACGATACGGGAAGGGTTTTTTAAACTCATGTTTTCATGGCACCAAGTTATGAATTTTTCAAATCGCGCTGCCGCGTGATTCAAAATTAGGTAGGCAGGTACTAGGCGATCAGATTGACAGAAGAAATGTTTCGTAATACTCGCGAGTGATCCCTGTAGTGTTGTGACATGGTTGTATGATTTAAAATGAAGAAACATGCGATACCAAGTATTTGGTACAATTTTTTTTTTAATCGTATTTTCAGCTGAAACTTCGTGTAGAGACTCTATTCAACCTGTATTCATCAGCGCTTCTTGATGTATATGGGTATTTTGTTACACGTTGTATAAAAAACATAGTTATTTTAGCTAAGTCAGTTTCCACTATTACTAAGCTATGTGTACCAATGAGTATGATTGGTGGAAGCCAAGCGCATCCACAGCAACGTAGCATAGCACAACACTGGTGGAAAAGCAGCCTCAAGCCAAAAACACCAACGACATAGTCCTTTCTTTTAACAGTCACCATGTTTTAAGGCAGCCATTTTGTTTTGATGACGTCAGCAGTGTAAGGACGCTTGTCAAAACAAGATTATTGATTGGTCCAATCGCTCGCAGACGAATTAGAAAATAATTGAACATTATAACAAAAATGACCTGTCAATCGCAGTTAATGGAATACTGGGTTCGGTCCCTGAGTGAGGCAAAATAATATTAGATGTGTTTGTATGAGTAGACGGATCACGTGGTGGTAGGTTGCCGTCTGTGGATACCCACAACAGCAGAGGTTGGTGTTATAAGTGAAATGCTACTTTTTTAACCGACTTCAATAAAAAGAAGGTTCTATGTTTGGCCTGTATGCAATTATGTATGTATATGTTTGTGTGCGATAATCCCGCGTTCGGCTGAATCGATTTTGATGTGGTTTACAGCATAATATATTTTTAGTAATTTTTGCGTATTTATTACCCGACTTCAAAGTGGAGGTTCGCACTTTAGCTTTTGAAGACGGTTCCCTTCTTTTTTAAGTTTTATTAAGATGCAAATGTTGTGTATCTCAGGATCACCTAGCGGGGTACCGAAAAGCAGGAGTAGGAACGGTGTGGTTTTTAGTCAGTAAAAGTCAGACACTCCCTTTTGCCTCGCCCAAGACGGGAGAAGTCATTTGATGATGTTCCTTTAAAAAAAGGTGCAAGTGTTGTATCACGGGTTTAGGATACTCGCTTGAAGAGTAACAATGGTGACAAACGATTTTAATATAAGTAACATTTTGATATTCTTATTCAAAAACCTCTAAAATTGCATTTTTAAATACTACTTACAAAATACAAAATAAAATAAAATTTAAGTAACATTATTATTATTGATTTAGTAAAAACAGAATGAATATGTAGTTGTAGTAAGTAATTGACCATAAGATTTAAAATTCAAAAGATAACAAATATCATTTTGTAGCCTTATCAGCTAAATTACGATTCATTTCTTTACTAGACTTAGGTCTTAGTTTAGACATAAGAAATTAGTATTTGAAACATAAACTTGAGCATACTAATTTATGGTAATTTGAGTTTTGTTTTAATGAGAAACAGAGTCTGATCTTCTTTGAAGGTTGTTTCTGAAGTCACTGATAAAAAAAAAAACATTAGGTACCTTGGCTTGCAATCTGTAGTAATCACATCACATGTGTCCACATAGGCATCTTCTCCCACGGAGAAGGTTTGAGCATTAACCACCACGCTTGCTCAATGCGGGTTGACGATTTCAAACTTATAACTAGAAATTATAAACCCATGTTATGATTGGGCTCGCTGTTATAGCTGGGCTCGCTGTTATAGCAGCGGTAAGTCCCCTCTTTGAGGAGTGGCTAGAGAGGCGTCACGGCGACCTCACCTACCGCCTGACGCAGGTGCTTACTGGACACGGAAGTTTTGGTAGGTACCTGTTTCAGATTCGGCGGGAGGAAACGCCCGGGTGTCGGCGTTGCGTGGATCACCCTGAGGACACGGTGGAGCATACAGTAGCGGTGTGCCCTGCATGGGCCGAACACCGCCGTGTCCTTAGGGATGTGATCGGCGACGACCGGCTCTGGTTCAAGTCAGAGTGCGGAGCGAGGGGGACTGGGATGCCGTCTCCTTCTTCTGCGAAGCAGTTATGCTAGCTAAGGAGGAGGCGGGGCGCGTGAGAGAACAAACCTCGTCACGCCCCAGCCGTCGCGAGTGACACTCCGGGCGTCGAGGATCGCGGGATGATCTTTCCCGCCACCGTAAGTGCGGGTCTGCAGACGGCGAGCAAGGGTAGCTCGCCGCCCGACCAGAACCAGACCCGTGCGTACGGCGCGTCGCGTTCCGCGCGCTCCTCAAAGAGCCCGACCACCACAGATGGGGCCCAGTAGGGCTGATGCCTGATCCAGAGCTGCGGACTACCTAGCGGGTTTACCGGGGCTCCGGCTCAAAGTAGGAGAAGGAACGGGTTGGTATTTAGTCAGTAAGAGTTTTACACTCCCTCCCGCCTCACCCAGGGCGGGAAAAGCCACTGGATGATTTCCCCCCTAAAAAAAAAAGGTTTCTTTACGATGTTTTTCTTCACCGTTTGTCAATATTTTTGTAGGAATAGTGAACCTATAACAGTTCTGCACCCTTTGTATGAGTTTGCTTTACGTTTAAACTAATCGCAACGAGAGCGCGTTCAGCGCTCTGATTGGTTGGTTTAATAGAGCCAGTGCTTGCAGCCAATGCTATGTCGATGTAAATTACGTAATACTACATAGATATTAATTAGTGATTGGCCGGTGTGCGCACAAGTCGTCGCACGACCACTCTGTGCTGGTGGGTCATAGACTGATACATCAGAAGTACCTACTCGTGACAGCTGTCACTAGAAATAATGATATTGTACAATACACGAATATCCGTATACACTACAAACACAAAATACACAAAATTCCATGTATGGACCCTACACTCATTAAAAAAAACCTCAATACTAATATTTTACTCAACTCAAACCTGCCCATTCAACACTCACACATTCAACCAGGTCACAAACAAGCCAGAAAAACTTGCTATTTAACAGAAAATCTCGTGAAACTGTATCCCCAGGCACTCAACACACAGAATTCGTTTTATTTAATGGCTCGGACTGGTCTTTAGGGATTAACATTAGGTTCACGAACTAATGTCCAACAGATTAGCGTGATTGAAGAGTTTGTTCCATAGATAGATAAGTTGCCTTACATGTGTACTCAATTAATGGAGGAATAACATCGTTAAGTATGTGTTTAAGGTTGTTTTTCGTATGTTATCTTTGTGTCACATTACTACACTATACAGAAACTATTGATAGTTTTTTTTAGAGGGGAGAAAGTCATCTAGTAGCTTGTACTAATTTGGACGAGGTGAGAGGGAGTGTCAGACTGTTACTGACTAAAAACCACCCCGTTCCTACTCCTGCTTTTTGAGTCGGAGCCCCGGTAAGAGTGATTTTCTACTAGACATGTGCTATGTCGCTAAGCTACGAAGATTTAATAGGTAAGCTTTGGAACAATGTGACCGTTTCCACTGATACCATGCGATGTATCGATAGTAAGGAAACCATCCATATGACATATCCATAACACACATCTTTCCATACAAAAAATATGGCTTAGCTGAGTCCATTTCCACTATTGCTAAGCTATGTGTACCAATGAATATAATTGGTGGAAGTCAAACGTATCCGCAGCAACAGAGATGTGCTATCTCTAGTGAAAAAACACTCTAACCAACCCAGAGTTAAAATACTACTATTTTTTTATTTGAATAGAACAGTACAAATGACACTAATTAATGCCATACAAAAATTAGAAATAGAAGAAGTAAAAATATATAAGTACAAAGTTTAGACAATTAATATTAATATTCATTCATCCATCTCTTTCGCAAAATTTCAAACATTCCGACAAAAATAATCTTCTTTCCCTCGAAAACACGTAACACTCTGGCTTTTAATTTTTTTTTATGAAACACGTTAACTCGCATACGTATTGATGGTTAGCAATCGCCGCCGCCTATCGACACTTGAAACACTAGAGGCGTTACAAGTGCGTTACCAGCTTTTCGGGGGTTAGGAATTTAAGGGTTCGGGAATTGAGGATTGGGAAGGGGGGAATTGGGCCTCCAGTAACCTCACTCACACAACGAAACAACGCAGACGTTGTTTCACGTCGGTTTTCTGTGAGGCCGTGGTATCACTCCGTTCCCGCCGGCCCATTGGTACCGAAGCATGGCTCCCATACTTAAAAAAATGAATCCAGGAACCGGTTTAAGAATTAGGCTATACGTTATAAATCACTCACCCAAAAAAACTACTTGACGCTAAGTCCTAATCTTTCCCAAAGTCAATTCTCAAACGCCAGACGCTGACCTTAAAAGTTAGTACATAAAAATAGGTTCTACATAAGAGTGCATTGTTTAGGTCTATATGTAAATATCTAGACTTAGACAAAGACCTAGGCTTACGTGACCATCGCGATATGAATGCAGAACTTAGCACTAGAGGGAGGGTCTGCAGAGGTGATCTTAAAAATGATGCAAGAAAACTGCACATTTTTTTTTAAAAAATAACATTAGGATTTTCTCCTGTGTCGTGGGTGCGTTTACAAACATACAAGTTCACATGCACATGACACCCAGACTCGAAACAACAATTTGTGAATCACACAAAGAGTTGCTCCGTGCGGGAATCGAACCCGCTACCCGTTGCACGGCAGCCAGTTGCTCAGCCACCGCGCCAACCGTGCAGTCGAATTTTTATCATAATGAATTTAAATAACTTATTTGGAATTTTAGGACTAGTTGTATTTATGGCTTTTATGTCAGCCACAAGACGCCTTTTTTTTTGAGGGGGGAAAATCATCCAATGACTTCTTTCGCCTTACTGACTAAAAACCACCTCGTTCCTACTCCTGCTTTTCGAGCCGGAGCCCCGGTAACAATACAATAGATTTTTTTGTTTTTTCCCGCTTGTAGATATATTATAATCTATATATTAATACGTGATGCAAAAACTGCGGACGTAGGAGCATAAAAATTGGTACACTTATAGTTTATGTGTAGGAGAAGTGCAGAACGCTAATATTTTTCAAAAATAATGCTTATAAAGTACATTAAATCAATAAATAAAACATTACACACACATGCATAGTATCCGATCGTATTTGACAAAACGTCAAAATCGATAGACATTGCGATGATATTGACGTCTCATATGAATAGAGTTTTATAAAAGAGTTTGTTTGAGTTTGAGTTAAATAAAAATTATCCTTGAACGTATGTTAAGTGGTATTGTAAATTAAATCGTATATGGTTGAATTTCAACCACTAGGCGACCACTAATATATTTAAATGCACATGCAGCAGAGGTGCAACACAAAAACACATACATGACACGCAACAAAACACTCGACATTATAGAAATGTTTCGCTCCTCCTCGGAGCATCGTCAGGAGTTGTCGACTCGACGGCACTCGCAGCTCTAATTCGAGCCTCTGAGTAAAAAATAAAACTATATTGTATTGTAAATGTAATACATTAACATTTCCTATTCTCTGCCTACTCCATTGTAACACAGAGACATGTTGTTTTGAGTACAAAGGTCAGTCAACCCTCATAAACTTGACTCGATCTATTTTCACATAAGACCTCTTTTTATAGCCAAGTAGACGGATATGTCTATACCGACTTATCGGATAGTCGTTATTGTATCTTATTGGCTTTGCTTAAATTCCTTTATTTTATGGTATAAGCCGGTAAACGAGCAAGCAGATCACCTGATGGTAAGCAATCGTCGCCGCCCATGGACACCTGAAACACCAGAGGCGTTATGAATGCGTTGCCATTTGGGGGAAGCATTTAAGGGTTGTTGGGGAATCGGGGATTAGGAAGGTTCGGAAGTGGGTCATTGGGCCTCCGGTAACCTTACACGCACAACGAAACATAACGCAAGCGTTGTTTCACGTCGGTTATCTGTGAGGCCGTGGTATCACTCCGGTCGAGTCGGCCCAGTCGTGCCGAAGCATGGCTCTCCCACACTTAAAATGTTCCAGGTGTGCAGTTGTAAATGAACTGTAGTGTTATAGGTTTTATCGTGAAAGGGATAGTAAAAAGGGTGTCATTTATTTAGTCCAATACCTCGTTGGTCGAGCGGTCGCAATTGTCACTATCGGGCTAGCGGTCTTGGTTATAAGGTTTTGTTACTTTACTCGTTGTAAATATAAAAGAGATGATGACGGGGTATGAAAATTAAAAATCTTTTAGTCCGTCAGTTAGGTAATGAAAAAATATTAGACACGTATTTTTATATTTTGTCATATAAGATAACCACAAGACAATCGGCGAGGCGTCACCGTTTCATGGTGGATATCCCACCCACTCGCATGAAGCGCTTCGCTTCAAGCTTCCTTGTGCGAACTGCTAGGGAGTGGAACTCCTTGCCGGAGTCTGTGTTTCCTGATGGGTATAACCTGGGTGTCTTCAAAGCCCGAGTGAATAGGTTGCTTATGGGCAGACGTGCTCCACCGTAGGCCGCATCATCACTTACCATCAGGTGAGATAGCGGCCAAACGTCGACCCATTAAATGTAAAATAAAAAAGATAACACAAGACTGCCTCGTTGACCGAGTGGGCGTAAGTGCGACTGCCGGACAAGGGGTCGCGGGTTCAATTCCCGGGTTGGACAAAGTATTACTGGGCTTTTTTCGGTTTTTCCAAAATTTAGCCCTCCGTAGTAGCACGGAAACGGTCTGAAATTGTGCCCAGTCTGAAATTGTGTTGGCAATAGACACCCTATTATATGGGGCCTATAACACAAATTATGAAAAGTGAGTGTACATTGTACAGTGGCATTACGAGCCGTAATTACTGTACACCTCTGCCTACCCATTCGAGAACAAAAGGTATGACGATACATACGTTCATTCACCCAAAAAAATATATTAAAAACGGCCAACCCCTAAAAAAATTCCAAACACAAAAAAAAATAAAAAGGAAAAACTTTTTCCCAGCATCCACGATCATCTTCGCTAACCGTACCCGATGACGTCACGCGCCAGTGTCTCAGTTTATTCCGGTTGAATATTTCAGGCCATAATTACAGCCTCTTTTCAGCCATTCACGGTTGAGGCCTGCCCTTAATTTCAGCCCAGGGCACAGAGCATGAAATATTCAGTAGATCAAGTCTGCGTGACATTGTAATTTTACATGTATAATGTAATTTAAGATGGCGACACGTTGCATGCTACATGTTTGAACGTAATTTGGTCTTGATTTTTTTTTTTTATGAAACGTAGTCGAGCAGACGTATTACCTGATGGTAAGCAATCGCCGCCGCCCATGGACACTTGAAACACCAGAGGCTTTACAAGTGCGTTACCGGCTTTTTGGGAGTTAGGAATTTAAGGGTTGTTGTTCGGGAATGGGGATGGGGAAGATTGGGAAGGGGGGCAATTGGGCCTCCGGTAACCTCACTCACACAACGAAACATAACGCAAGCGATGTTTCACGTCGGTTTTCTGTGAGGCCGTGGTATTACTCCGGTCGAGCCGGCCCATTCGTGCCGAAGCATGGCTCTCCCACACTTGAATTGGAATTTTTAGCGGATTACTTTGAGTATGAAGATTTTTGTTGTGTTTAGTATGATTGCTGCTTTGGTTGGATCGTGAGAAAAACGTCTGCCAAGCTCTAACAAGTCCTGAGTTTGTTGTTTAGTTTATCATGATTATATAAAAACACAAAACCTGTTTGCCGGATAAACATCCAAACAAACAATCTCTCACATTTATAATATTAAGTGTGATAAATGAAACTTCTGTTAAACTTCTTATATCGTGGTATCGACTTTTATAAACTTCAATTCAGTGTGATTTTCCCTCAATGCAAATCTGTCGCTGTTAATTAATCCCAGATTGGAAATTAATTAAGATGTACAGTACTTTTTAATATCTAGACACACGGCAGTGTGTCCGCCAATTTCTAGCAAAAAAAAACCGACACACCGGCCGTGGGTTATATTACACGAACCATTTCGGGCCAAGTTCGACCCACCTATAACTCAAAATCTATTTTATCTACGCATATGAAATTTCTAGTATCTGTCGAGATCTACTTACTTATCTAAAATACAAAATTTCATTAATGTACCTATTGTAGGTCTTGAGATATTGACGTCAGAAAATCGCTATTTTTACTATACACTCACTGACTGACTGACTCACTCACTCACTCATCAAAAACCTAGACCACTTCCAATGGTCGTATTGACTTGAAATTTGGCATGGAGGTAGGTCTTTAGGTCAAGGTAAAGGAAAAAATCTGAAAATGGCCAAGTGTGAGTCGGTTTTAAAAATAATGAAGGTGTAAATTCATACCCCTAAGGAACTAAAACAAAAAATTATCTATATCTTCCAATGGTCGTACCGACCTAAAATTCGTTACGAAGGTTTGTATTTAGTCAAAGTAAAGTAAAATAAAAAAAAAAGAAAATAAACCTTACAAAAATAAATGAAATCCCATCAAAACATAAATGTGAAAGGCTGCCAAGTTCGATAATATTGGAATGCTTCGCCTATAAAAGAAGTGAGATCTAAATAAGTACCAAGTTCCATACACAGACCTCAGTTAAAAATGATATAACTTGGCAAGTTTTAATAGAAAATCATATACTTGACTCATTGCGTTTAGTAGGTTTATAACAAAGTGTGTGAAAACTTGCCAAGTTTGTTTTACTATCTATGTACAAGTTTTCTATTAAAACTTGCCAAGTAATATCATTTTTAACTGAGGTCTGTGTATGGAACTTGGTACTTATTTAGATCTCACTTCTTTTATAGGCGAAGCATTCCAATATTATCGAACTTGGCAGCCTTTCACATTTATGTTTTGGTGGGATTTTTTCTAATCTTACTATCTTTTTATCGGTGTCGTGGTAATCTATAATATAAAAATAAGTCGGGTTTTCCTTCCTGACACTATAACTCCAGAACGCACGAACCGATTTCCACCGTTTTGCATTGGTTGGAAAGATCTCAAACTCCGTGAGGTTTATAGCAAAGAAAATTCAGGAAACATTTCAAGAGAAAAGCAGGAAATCGGGAAAATCATTGGTGCCGAGTTTGCTAGTGGTAGAACAAAATAAATACATATACCACCACCACCTCTACTCATTTCAAACCTCATTGAGTATAGCTCAGTTTAACAGCTAGGCGTCTTGTGGCTGACATAAAAGCAATAACCAACACCCTATGTTTTTCTACCACACTGAACTATTATCCTATTTTGAGGGCGGAATAATACACAATTACGTACATAACCTGACTGCTGTCTCCTATGGAGGTAACCAGAGACTATGGACCGCCAATTGCTACGAATCTTACATACTTCTTTCTATTTAAAAATCATAAAGCCTTAATGACTTCTCCCATCTTGGGTGAGGTGAGAGTGAGTGTGTTAGACTCTTATTGACTAAACACCACACCGTTTCATCTTTTTTTTATGGGACTTGCCGGTAATCGAGCAGACGTATTACCTGATGGTAAGCAATCGCCGCCGCCCACTTGAAACACCAGAGGCTTTACAAGTGCGTTACCGGCTTTTTGGGAGTTAGGAATTTAAGGGTTGTTGTTCGGGAATGGGGATGGGGAAGATTGGGAAGGGGGGAATTGGGCCTCCAATCATCTCCTGCTTAGAGCTGCCCCGGCAACCAGGAAGGTGGAGGTGAGAGAAAATCACCCACTCACTTCTCGGCGAGGCGTGAGGGAATGTCAAACTCTCACTGACTAAAAACCACCCCGTTCCTACTCATACTTTTCGAGCCGGAGCCCCGGTAACCCCGCTAGGTAGTCCGCAGCTCCAGATTGATCCTTTACTTAACAAGCGGTATACTAAACAATCATATAATATATTATGCACCAATATTTTCACTCTACCAATTTTATTATACCTACTCAATAAATATATAAAAAATAATGCAATAAAAGAAAAAAATGTCAACGGAATTTAAGCAATCAAAAGATCTATTGGAGATTCGAAGGTCCCAGATTGACCCTCTAACGCTTTAGGGTCCAAATGTGACCCCTGAAAATTGGAAGGATTCTGCCCCTTAAATTGTGTTACAATTGAGTCCCGCCCGGTAAAAGGATAAGGATTATCGAAAGATTTTCTTAAATGGCAAGCCTATTGAGTATTGTTACGTAATTTGTATTGGTATTTATTTTTTTATTTGCCGTTTAGAAAATGGTGTTACTTTATGTCGTGGTGACCCGGAGGTTTAAGACACATGCTTCTCATGCTTGAGAAAATTAGTTGCATGAAGAAAACCTACCAACGGCAAGTACCAATGTGACTTTTTCCAAGTTATATGTACTTTCTAATATTATTTAGACACCACTGACTAATTGAGAGGGAAAACATCGTGAGACAACCTGGGTTAATTTCTGATTATAAGTTTTAAGTTGCCAATTCGTATTTAGCAAGCATGGTGATTAAACCTTCTCCGTGTGAGTAGAGGCCTTTGATAACTTATTTGATAGTTAAGTCTCATTATAAAATTGGAGAGTGTGCTACTTACTGAGTTTAAGTAAATATGAAGTGGTTAAACCATCACATATAAGGTCACTATATTTTTTTCTTAACTCCTAAAAGAGCCGTATAATGCTTAAAAGAGCTCTTGATTCAGCACAAATAAATCGACTTGACCGGCGTGAAATAATACTAGCGGTGGGGGCAGTCGTGTGAATGAAGGATGAACTCCTTAAGTCTTTGACTGCCAATAGAAAACTGTTGAAGGCAAATCCTCCGCCAACGTCGGTCACCGGTGACCACCACGGCGTTCAAAGTGTTAAAGGCCTTTGTGACTTTTCTGATCTTGACGATATCGTTATAGTATAAAAGTAATACATAAAGAATTTTTTTTTAAACGTAGGATTTTCTCCTGTGTCGTGGGTGCGTTTACAAACATACAAGTTCACATGCACATGACACCCAGACCCGAAACAACAATTTGTGGATCACACAAAGAGTTGTTCCGTGCGGGAATCGAACCCGCTACCCGTTGCGCGGCAGTCAGTTACCCAGCCACCGCACCAACCGTGCAGTCAAATTATGTTAAACGGTTGAATTAAAAGTACCCTTAACTGGCAAGTATGCATCAAAACACTGATGACTGTTGATGAAGCGAAAGAGGTGTGTAAGATTTGTATCAATTGGCGTTCCATTGTTTCTGCCTACCCCCATTGGAGACTCCAATTTTTCAAATGCCAATTATTTTTGACCTAAGTAAATACAGAAATGGTGTTATGTAATACAGCTAAATAAAACTGTTAAATAATAAAAAAAAAACAAACATTATACACAGCTATCATACTCCAAAATAGTATTTTTAGTTTTCAAATTTATAATTTTCATCATACCATAAAATTGGGACTAAACCTGATACCTCGCATTTACTATTAGCTCTTACAACCAAACAACTAAGTAGACCATTGAGGAAATATCATCTTAATATAAATTAAGCTAAGAAGAAAAATGAGTTAAGACAGGATAAAATTAAATTAAGCCAATTTAATCATACCTACCGTTGGCTTTCCTCGAAGTAAATTAGATTTTTTCTGACATTAAACAGAGTCACTGTAAGCCTAACGGTTGGAGAAGTGACATCTGAGTGTGATCGCTCTGAATATTTTTGTTGAGATTTGACTGTCTTGTTGGTCGAGTGGTCGCAAGTGCGACTGCCGGGCAAGGCGGCTCGGGTTCGATTCCCGGGTCGGGCCAAGGTGCTGGGCTTTTTTCGGTTTTTCGAAAACATCTCAGTATTAGCACGGAGTTACGAAAATTGTTATGCTCTGTTCCCCAGTCTCCGACAAATGTGTAGTTAAGACTGGGGGGTTATGACAAATGTATATTACACTAAGTGTGGGAGAGCCATGCTTCAGCACGAATGGGCCGGCTCGACCGGAGTGATACCACGGCTTCACAGAAAACCGACGTGAAACAACGCTTGCGTTGTGTTTCGTTGCGTGAGTGAGGTTACCAGAGACCAGAGTTGACAGTGAGGTCACAGTTTCCATTGATACTAAACTATGTAGCTGGGCGAGGAAGATGCACAGCTCAAGAGTAAGCGATGTAACGATACTAGGAAAAGCCATGCATAGCACGCATTGATAGCACGTATCTATAGCACGCATCTTTCCATATAAAAAAGCTCAGTTGAGTCCGTTGCCACCAGTGCTAAGCTATGTGTACCAAGGAATATGATTAGTTGAAGACAAACGCATCCACAGCATAGTAGCTTAGCACATCTCTGATAGAAATAGACACTAATAGTGGAGCTAACTAATAAATGTGTAACTAAATGAATATAGAGTGACTTTGAATTCGACGTATTCCTCTCGAGAGGTGATAATACAATAAATTTTCTACAAAATTAGCCCTGAAGTCACTGGTCCAAAAGTGGCTAGTTTCTAAGATATGCAACATTTTTGGTTTTGTAAAAAAACCGGCCAAGTGCAAGTCGGACTCGCCCATGAAGGGTTCAGAAAGTAGATGACATAACATAAAAGTTATAAAATAAATAACTTGATTTTACATAGTGTTTGTATGAACGATAAAGTTATATTTGCGTTTTTTGAAAATGTTTCATTTCTCAAAAACTAATAATGATATCTGGTTCAAACCAAATTTCGTTGTTAGTTTTTATTGAATTCTACATTATATATTTTTTTTAGTTTTCTCACTCTCTTATTTTATAAAACTTAATTTCCCTTTAAAAAGTAAAAAATAATAAAAGAAAAACTTAATCTTAAAGTACCTAAGAATGTACTAATAATTCTAAAAAATATACGTCGCGTTGGGGGACCGCTCCTAATTATTTCTTAATTATCTACGATTTGTTCATAAGTACAGTACGGTGTGCAGTCCGTATTCATGCGGTCCCCCAACGAGACGTATATTTTTTAGAATTATTAGTACATTCTTAGGTACTTTAAGATTAAGTTTCTTTTATTATTTTTTACTTTTTAAAGGGAAATTAAGTTTTAGTGTCGGGGGTTTTTTAAATTTTTAATTTAATTTTTTATTTTATACTTTTTATAGGTAGATTAGGTTAATTTAGGCTTAGTATATTACATATACTTACTACTCAAGCTTGTTCGCTTAATTTTTTTTTTTTTACTTATTAATTACTAGTTTTTGTTTCTATAAGTAGGCTAAAGATTACATTGGTGCCAGATTTTTTGTTCATAATAAAACGTTAAATTAAAAATTTTTGTTATTAAATTTTTAATTTATTTTTTATTTTTTTATTTTTTTTAATACGAAAAAATAATATATTTCAATATATATTCTTTGAGTGCGGTTTAATTTGAGACCCCATCCCAGTATATTTGCAGACCTTCGGTTAATCTCCCGCTTACGTTACTTTCACCGCCCATAACTTTAAAACGGCTCAACCGATTTTCATCAAACATATCTAAGAACACTCGCACATAAGTCCCCTTTCATACGAAAAAAACTAAATTGAAATCACTGCATCCGTTCGGGAGTTATGATGCCACAGACAGACAGACAGACAGACAGACAGACAGACAGACAGACACGTCAAACTTATAACACCCCTCTTTTTGCGTCGGGGGTTAAAAAGTTAGAGGGGGTGTGAGTGAGTGGGACACTCATTTTTCCACTTTGGAAGCGTCTAACTTTCAAACGGTTTATTTTTACGAAATATGGTTTTAGGAACCTTAATTTCTTTTTTAAAGACCTATCCATAGACACCCATCACGAATATGTTAGCTGAAAAAAAAATTTTTGAATCAGTTCTATGTATGGAGTGCCCCCCTTTAATTTTTAAATTTATTAATTTTTATTCAAAATTCTAATAGCGGTTACCGAAATACACCATCTTACAAAGTTTCAACTATGTAGGCCCAACAGTTTCGGAAATAAATGGCTGTGACATACGGACGGACAGACAGACATGACGAATCTATAAGGGTTCCGTTTTTTGCCATTTGGCTACGGAACCCTAAAAACCCGAATCGACTACAAAAACTTCAATAAATATAAAAATATTTATGACGGAAGCTAAAGAACTATGTTAGTAACAATCATCTGAAGTCTTCATAAATATTTTGAGTAAAACCGAGTTCCAAACCTATGTACAAACATAATGTGTACAAAACTATGTACCTACTACGTACGTGTCGCGTTATCGCAAAATGGCGGAAACTATTCCTTATATCACACGCTGAGATGTCAGCGTCTTCTAACGTAACGCGGCATTGTGACGAGAATTTTATGAAACATTTACATTAAATTATGTGTTAGGGTTTATATTCTGATAAAACGTAAGCTGAAATCTGCTTATAGTAACTTTTCTTCTTTCTATACATATAATAAAACTGTAAGTGTTAAAAAAATAAACAGTAGGGGGAGTTAATTAGGGCAAGGGGAACTCGCTGCCCGACCAGAACCAAACCCACGCGTACGGCCTGTCGCATTCCACGTGCGCCTCAAAGAGCCATCAGACCATCACAGATGGGCCTAATAGGACTGATGCCTGATCAGGAGCTGCGAACTACCTAGTGGGTTTCCCGGGGCTCCAGCTCGAAAAGCAGGAGTAGGATCGGGGTGGTTTTTAGTCAGTAAGAGTCTGACACTCTCTCTCGCCTCGCCCAAGGTGGGAGAAGTCATTGGATGATTTTCCCCCTCAAAAAAAATAAAAAAAAATAAAAAGCGGGTTTACCGGAAATATAAGTTTGTGAAGTGTTAAATAACCCGCAGTGGACCTTACAATGTAACTGTACATATGTAGTCGAAATTAGCTTGAACCGCCATTATAAATATGAAAAATTGTGAAAGTTTTTTTTATATAATAATAATATGTCTAAGTTATATATTTAACCTTTTCAAAATATAACATGATACTATAAAATTAAATTGACAAAGTAGAGACAAAATGTCTTTAGAGAAAATATTTAAACAACAAAAAAATATCTAGCTATAAATATTCCGCACTTAATTATTCATAAGCTCAGTGGGACAAACTACGGGAAAATAATAAATTGTTTAATACAAGCCGTAGCCACGACTTCACCTGTGTTGAATATTAGTTTTATGTATAATTTAAGTGTGGGAGAGCCATGCTTCGGCACGAATGGGCCTGTTCGACCGGAGTGACACCACGGCCTCACAGAAAACCGATGTGAAACAACACTTGCGTTGTGTTTCGTTGTGTGAGTGAGGTTACCGGAGGTCCAATTACCTCCCTTGTACCCAATCACCGATTTCCCAACAACCCATGAGGTGATACGAGTGCTCTGCCTTTTTGGTGGTTAGGAATTTAAGCGTTCTTAGAGAATCGTTAATTGTTAATTTAGTATGTCTCACGATAGTTATATAAAAGAAACCTATGATAACATTATGCCTATTTTAATTATTATGTTATCGGCTTACTCACGTAAATGTTTGACGAGGAACTCGACTAGTTTCAAGCCATGCTAGAGATGGTGCGACAATCGCCGCGTCGTGTGTCGCGGAATGCTGCTCATGAATATGAGCCTCTAATAAATTAGTCATAATGATATCATAGGTTTAGGCTAATTTAGTATGTCTCACGAAAGTTACAATAAAATTATTATGCCTAATTTTGTCCAAATCTCTTCAGCAATGTATGTGTACGTTCAGTATGTACGTACTAAAGACATTCAGCTATGTAACTATATGTAATGGCATGATAAACAGACATTTATAATGTTTATGTGTAACATTAGTAGCGACGCTGAAAATACTGAAATTTTTCGTTTATTTTAAAGAGAGGACATTTATTATGAAAATACATTGAAGAAAAACAGCTGTTCCTTTCGGTTTATATTACTTTTTTTTACATTTGATGGGCTGACGTTTGGCCGCTATCTCGCCTGATGGTAAGTGATGATGGGGCCTACGATGGAGCACTATATTATTGTTATTTTCCTAATTAATTTAAATAATGTTTATTTGGTTCAGTGTTCGCTAATTTAGCAGTTGTGTATGGGATCTGGTAAAAGGCTCAGTCCAGTATATGGCAATAGGCTCACCCCCTATTACATGGGACTTATAACACAAATGGTGAAAAGTGGGTGTATATTGTATACCGGCATTACATGTCATGTTGTAATGAATATGCACCTCTGCCTATCCTCTCGGGGGATAAAAGGCGTGACGTTGTGTGTGTGAGTTTGTGTGTCTATGCATGGGATCTCGGGTTTGCTTGTTCATTATCATGATTAACATCATCATTAGCCTGTTCTCGTCCACTGCTGGACGTGGGCCTCTCCAATGGCACGCCACTGAGCTCGATCTTCAGAGCCTTTAGCCAAATGGCATTTAGCGCATGTCTACTTGTAGAATAGAAAACTAAATTGTACAGGATTGACATAAATTTTGACACTTGTCAGTGTCATCCCCATACATTGAGTTTTCTACTCTCTCTGTCGACCAACGCTAAAGAGACATTTGGCTAGAGGCACAGTTCTACGCATCCAACCACTACCAGCCACAATTACGTGCCGTAATTCTTGACGTGGTTGGTATCCAATAGACCACGAACGACGACATTACGTGTCGGAATGTGCACCTCTTTTTTTAAGGGCGGAAAATATCCAATGCCTTCTCCCGCTTACGGTAAAGTGAGAGGGAGTATCAGACTCTTCCTGACTAAAAACCACCCTGTTCCTACTCCTGCTTTTCGAGCCGGAGCTCCGGTAAACCGTTAGGTAGTTCGCAGCTCCGGATATATGTGCCTTTGGTTACCCTTTTGGAAATTAAAAGCCAATGAGTTTTATTACATTTGCTCAGCTAGGGCAATCAATTATATGTTTCAGCATACTTCTACCTACCCCTGCAGAACTTAAAATACGTAACGATATAAAATGCCAAATAGAGTAATTTCACACACACTTTACGCATCCACATTATTCAGCAATAATACACAAAACAAACAAACAAAATACAACTTTAATACAAGATGTATAAAGCTTATTTTAGTAAAACTGTTCTCATAGAAGCGTGCGTTTGAGGCAAAATGCATTTATGACTGAAATAAAACAGTAATGACCGCAAAATTCTAAATGTTTATGGGGTAATAAATAAATTGACAATAAAATAGGTAATCGTGTGAGTTCAATGTCTTTTAAACACAATCTATAGATATATCGCTTGTTATCCTACATGTTTTAAGTATATAGAGAACAATGAGTAATGTTTCTTTATGAAAAGGAGGATCCTTAGACCGGACGAGGTGATCGTGGTTGGCAGGCTTTAATGCCACTGTACAATGTACACCCACTTTTCACCATTTGTGTTATAAGTCCCA
The DNA here is from genome assembly GCF_023101765.2 of Spodoptera frugiperda. Taxonomy (NCBI): domain Eukaryota; kingdom Metazoa; phylum Arthropoda; class Insecta; order Lepidoptera; family Noctuidae; genus Spodoptera; species Spodoptera frugiperda. The sequence continues at coordinate 2,920,900 of NC_064232.1, read as the reverse complement.
TGTTACAGAGAGTGAGCCTATTGCCATATACTAAACACACTCCGTGCTACCACAGAGAAATTTTCGAAAAACCGAAAATATATATTTTTAATATAATCATTTATTTCAGACTTAGTCCATAAATTACATAAATCAAAATCACAATCAATAAATACAATCAATTAAATAAAATCAAAATAAAAATACAATTAAAATCAAACATACAATTAAAATCAAAATTAATCAAATAAAATAAAAACAAAATAAAAATATAAAACAAAAATAGAAATTAGAAAAGAGTTCAGCAATGCTGTTCCCGACCCGGGAATCGAAACCGAGACCTCATGCCTGGCAGCCGCACTCACAAAACAAGTAAAAAATATCCCCAATTTTAATAAGTCCCTTATAAAAATTAATCCCTTTTGTGGAATCAAAATTGTTTTCAGTACGGTAGCAATATTGTTTGTGTACTGTAACACAACTGTTTTATTTTATTTTGTTTTTGTTTTATTATGGCTCCAATTGTTTGTCCCTTCGCGAATTATACGAGTAGCTTTGATCGTTTTCTATTTTGAGAGATGTTTTGGCTGTGCTATTGTTTTGGATGGTATAAGGTTTGATTCGCTGGTCGTCACTGTGTTTTATGATTTGTGAATTGTCAGTAGTTCGGTTTTTTATAGGATAGGGACAAACGTGCTGATTGGTCTCCTCATGATAAGCGATCAGCGCCGCCCATAGACATGCAACACCAGAGGAATTAAAGATGCATTGCCTACCTTTAAGAAAAACCTTAACAAAAAGGAAAAGGCTTATTTCTTGATTTGAAGGTCATATCAGTTATGTATTTTATGTTTATAAACAGGAATTCATCAAGGAATATTTAAAATTCGTCACTAAGTGAAATTAATATAATGATTTGTGTAATAATTCTTATGTGTAATATCACTCATGGTAATACAAAAAATATATCTTTATCTTTGGTTTCTATAACCACGTCGGTTTTTAATGTGGGAGAGCCATGCTTCGGCACTGCTGGGCCGGCTCGACCGGAGTAATACCACGGCCTCACAGAAAACCGACGTGAAACAACGCTTGCGTTGTGTTTCGTTGTGTGAGTGAGGTTACCGGAGGCCCAATTCCCCCCTTCCCAATCTTCCCCATCCCCATTCCCGAACAACAACCCTTAAATTCCTAACTACCAAAAAGCCGGCAACGCACTTGTAACGCCTTTGGTGTTTCAAGTGTCCATGGGCGGCGGTGATTGCTTACCATCAGGTAATACGTCTGCCCGATTACCGGCGTGTTTCATAAAAAAAAACGCTACGAAACAGCACATTTACACGTCAACATTCTGAAGTAAAATAACAAATTCAGAAGTAATTTATAATAGTTTTAAAGAAATTGCTCGTAAACTTCTTGACTCTACACGTGACCAGAAGGCTGGGTATTTCTTCGGTCAGAAGATAAGCATTGCCATTCAACGTGGTAATGCGGCCAATCTTCTGGGAACGCTTCCTAATATGTATGGACAGTAATGCGGACAAGTACTTTGACGCCTAATGAAGGGATTTTTTTTATTATTTTTTCTTTGTTTTAGTTTTAATTTATTGTAAGTTGTACTCTTTGTTGTACGGTTTTATTTCAGAAGAAGATTGATTAAGTAAGTATTACGTTTGATTTACTTTTATTTATCATTTTTCTTTTACAAAAATGAAAACTTTGCAACACCAACATAATAAAATCATTTCCTTTTTTTACTACTATTTTCTTCTACTAGTTATATACACATATATATATACACATCCAATACAACACACTCCCAACAAAAGCATACCATAACACAACACAATACAATACAGTTCACTATCTAAAATATCAGACTCCGATATCATATTGGAATTGACGTAGCGACTGCTACGAAATATCGTAGCGTTCGTAGCGTCCGTAGCATCCAGCTACGCGCATCCACAGCCGTTAGTTACACTCCGTACGTCGTAGCGACAGGGTGTTCGCATTTCTCCTCTCGCTTTCCAAACTCTTTCTTGTGAAAAAAAAGTCTTTCTCTTATCGTCTTGAAGCAAAATATTATCATCTTGTACACAGTGTTGTTTGTGATTTTTTTTTCATTATGTTTTAACTAAACATCTCTTCGTACGAACAATTGTTATGTAATGAGTAAGTATATGTATATAAGTTTTTGTTTATGTATAAAAAAATAACTCGGAATAACTCAGTTTTTGTGGGATACTTGGAAATTCCGAGTTTTTTTTCGCACGGTCGAATATAAACCCAAAAGTACTTTGTTCGATTAAATATTTTAGGAGCGGGCTTTAAATTTTCGGTTGTCTGTTTTTTATTAATGAAATTAGAGGGATTTTTTAACTCGTTCCAGAGTTTTGGTACGATGTTATGTCATGAATTCATAACTGCGCTGTTATAGAATTATATTTTATGAAATAATCGTTTCGTGATCAAAAAATATTTCACTTTTGTTTTTACTATGTGACATAATTAATTCGTTTTAATTAAGTGGCGTAATTTGAGATTAAAATGTGAAAATTATGTCAGTTATGAAATTGTTTTCAGCGTTTTATTCCCCATGGTGTCATCATTTTCAGTGTGATTTCGTTCACATTCAATTTGCTGAACAAAATTAAACTTTGTTCGTATTTTTATAACGTATTAAATCGTCTATCATAATGTATATTTCATTTAAAAATTTAATCGAAAGAAAATACTATAATACTAGCTTTTGCCCGCGACTTCGTCCGCGTGGTTGTGTTAGTGGTTAGTGGTCAAAATACTGCCGAATGTCATGTAAAATCTGAATTACTTGAGAATATGTTACTGTTAGCATTTTTAAAGATATGTATTCCATATAGACCACCGATACATCATTTTATAATTATGATAAAACGGAGCCAATCATATATCCTATTCTTAGCCTATCAATAAAAAAATATATTGTTTTGTTGTTATATTCCATAAAAAAAAACATTCATGTAAGCATTACCTTAAGACAAACAGGGTTACTTCCGCATTAATAACATTAGTATGGTAGTAGGGATATTGGCGATTAAAATAAATAGGTAGGTACGAATCAAACGCGAGTGAAGCCACAGGCAACAGTATTAACAAAAATGACAAATTTTCTAGCTAACATTAATCTCCTCTATCAATCATTCTACGCCTTCAATAAACAATGTATTTTTTTTATTCTAGCCTATGTTCTTTCGTTTATCATAAAGTGTCTAAATACAAAGTTTCACTGTTACAGCTTTAAAAATGATGAATTTGCATATCAACATTCATCCCCCCTTTTTACCCATTCTCCCCTATTTTTTTGAAATAAAAGTAGCCTATGTTCTTTCGTTTATCATAAAGTGTCTAAATACAAAGTTTCACTGTTACAGCTTTAAAAATGACGAATTTCCTTATGAACATTCGTCCTCTATTTTTACCCAATGCAATGAAAAGTAGTTGTTCCTCAGGGTCTACCCTGTACCAAATTTCATCAAAATCGGTTCAATGGTTTAGGCGTAAAAGCATAACAGACAGACAGACAGAGTTACTTTCACATTTACAATATTAGTAAGGATAAATACATTCGATTCTCGTTAAGATGACAGTTGTCATACTATTACTACTGGAAGATTTTTCATATATTATCTAAATGAACAGGTGCATAAAATTAAGATAAATTTGAATTTTAAGTGCGACGATCTGATCAAAAGACGATGATCTTAGGAAGAAAGTTAATAAGTGATGATTTTCCAGGATATGTCACAAAAACATTATAATTTTGTCTGCACTATTATAAAGATTTGCTATATACCTATTTAAGCAAAACACTTCGATAATATTGTAGTGTGTTTTATACAGAAATAGCTGAAAATTCAATATATAAAACTTATGTGATATATATTGTGTTCAAAACGAATAGTTTTTTTTTATATATAATAATACTAAAGTAACTGTACTACTATAATAATAAAGTGACAATAATCAAACAAACACGAATAACTTTTAACATTTACTTTTATAAAACAAATCAATGCACAAATAAAACAAAAACGAGCAACATAATACATTTATTCAAACAATAAAACCTCATTTATTTTATTGAGTAAAATAATATACTCAATCTAATATAATAAAATAAAAATAAAAGCCTATTGTTGTCGAGTACAATTATTACTCTCATTCGTAAAATAAAATAATTCAAATAAACTTTAGTATATCACTTGGACTTATAAAGGTCCTACTTTATTAGGGGCCTTTTAATGTTAAATATGTAAGCAAAAAGGAATTGTTTGAGCATAAAATGATATATGGTTCTGCCTTTCGGAACCTTTTGCTATCGATTTTGAGTTCTGCCAATATTAGAATGTGGAACAATTTCTGTAATAGAAAATTTATTGAATGACTTTATGGTTTAAAAAAAGTGGCAAAGTAGTGTCATAATGTTAGACTGCGCAGTGGCTAACATTATATGTGTATGTAGATCATTTAATAATAAATTTGAACATTTTTAATATGATTTTTTATTTGGATCATGACTGACTAATAAAATATTACTTCTAATGTTTTAATTATGGTAAGAACACGTACTTTGTCCTTAGAGACTACAAATTCAAAGTTAAACACTCTGAATTTGTAGTCTCTAAGGGCAAAACATGTATTGGGTACTGACTAAAACACTAACATCTTACTTGTTTTCTCTATGTATAACACATACATATGCAAATAAATGACCTTTATCTTTATTTTTATCTTTCTCAATAGTTTATGACTGTCAATTACTTACTTTTTTTTAAGTGTTGCCTCACACTAGGATTTTCTCCTGTATCGTGGGCCCGTTTAACATTTTGTTATCATCTTGGCTGACGATATACGGAAAATGAGCCAAAATGGCTCTTTGAGCTAATTTGAATACCCTTCACAAATATGGCATTATAATAGTCGCGTCACATGTCCGTAACTTTCTTTAATTCGGTATTTATTTTAATTGATAATTTTATTTTTTTAATTTTCGGTTTTCGTTGAAATATTTAGTTGTATTATGTTTCTGTGGACGAGTACTACTTGTAGTTTCATTTAAATCATATGAGTGATCTCCATACTATATAATTATATATATATACGGTTTTATCAACGAACACTGAAGAAGAGGGGTAGTAACAACATAGTACATGTCATCTATGACTAGACAGTTTTGAAGAAAATTCATTAGTTAGACCCTTTTCAGGATTTCCAGACACCTAAGTATAGTACCAGGTTTTTGTCAACAACACACGTAATAATTTTGCTCTTTCTATTCTTGAATATAAGCGGTAAATCCCTAACAACTTATAAATTAATAACCCCTAAGGCCGGCAACGCGCGGGACGATCTCCGGTCAAAGAGCCATCAGACCACCACAGATGGGGCCCAGTAGGGCTGATGCCTGATCCGGAGCTGCGGACTACCTAGCGGGTTTACCGGGGCTCCGGTTCGAAAAGCAGGAGTAGGAACGGGGTGGTTTTTAGTCAGTAAGAGTCTGACACTCCCTCTCGCCTCGCCCAAGGCGAGAAAAGTCAGTTGGACGATTTTCACCCCTCAAAAAAAAAAACTGGACAAGTGGTCTCGTGTTCGATACCCAGATTGACCAAAATATTGCTGGGCTTTTTTCGGTTATTCGAAAATTTCTCAGTTGTAGCACGGAGTTTGAAATCGTGCCCAGTATATGGCAATAGGCTCACCCTCTGTTACATAGGACTAACGCAAATGGTGAAAAGTGGGTGTACATTGTATAGTGGTATTACGTGCTGTAATGTGCACCTCTGTCTACCCCTTCGGGGATAAAAGGCGTGACTTTGCGTGCTTGCTATTCTTGTATGTAAGTGGTAAATCCTCTCTTAGTAATCCCCTAGACACTCCAAGGAGGTTACATAGCGCAGCTTTTTACGAGTAGTTTTAGCTGTGCGTTGTCTGTCAGTCACTCAGTCACCAGTGGTGCTGCTGATTGATTGATGATCAAAGGGAATGTTTGACATTGTTCCTGAAGTACGTTTCTTGATATTTTACGCTTATTACCATTTTCCATAAACTTAGTCTATGTTTTTAAATTGACATGGTTACTAGTAACATCATTAAAACAAAAAACGGTATATTTACGATGTAAATATCCGGTCAACAACGCTTCTACAGTCATCAGATGCATAGCTTTATTCCACGACATAAAAACGGTCCGTGACAGTCTTTTGTTGGAATTCTCTCTATATAAAAGATGTTGACCATAATCTCCACACTTTTTTTTGTGGGATAAAAATCATCCACTGACTCTGACTGACTAAAAACCACCCCGAACCTACTCCTGCTTTTCGAGCCGGAGTCCCGGTAAACCCGTTAGGCAGTCCGCAGCTCCAGGTCGGGCTTCAGCCCTACTGGGCCCCATCTGTGGTGGTCTGATGGCTCATTCTTAGCACGGGTAGCTCGCATTCACACCCAGACTCACAATAATTACCAAGCTTGGCAAACAGGTTTATAGACTCACGTTTATCAGAGATCACTTTTGCCCAATCTTTGTTGAAATTGTAGTTCCTTAATCGGCTCTTATTACACCCACGGAAAGAGTAGGGATGATAACTAAATGTATTCAACTCTGACGTCACCAGTCACTTGAACAAAGGAAATAAAGCTATAATATAATTGACAGAAAGTCTATAATGCCACATCTGTGTTTTCCTCAGAGTAATTTTATTTATTACTATGTTTTCATACCCAATATTTACCGAAAGATATTTGGTGGCAAGCGAAAGATCGCGAATGTAATCCGAAAGATAAAAGATTTGAATAATAATAATATTATTTCGTAAAGTTATTTTATCAGAATCCGATAGTAAAGCCGTTTTACTCATGTTTTATTGTTATATTTAATTCGTGTGTTATTTTACTCTCTAGGCATAAAATAAATGCGTGTGTCTATTTTTATTTTTAGTGTTATTTTTATTTTTGTTTAATGTAGAATTGTGTTTGTGGTTTTTGAAATCGGGTAAGCTGAAACGAATGTCAAATACCAAAATTAAATATCACGATTCCGTGTTATTATTTAGGGATTGGTAGGTGTTTCTATTATTTTAAATTCTGAACCAGATTACTTAGCAAGTATGTTTACATTTCCATTCGTTAAAACATAATAATTATTCATTTAGTATGTCTCACGAAAGGAGATGGCTAAATGACTGACCCAGGCATAATAACAAGAATACGAATTTCACGCTAACTCGTATAATTTAAATATTCACTTATGAATTATTTTATGTTTAACTAATTCTTATAACTTGGTGAACAAAAATTAACAAAAATAAGTTTCATAATTGATTTTTTCTGTTGTGGTTTGACATGACAACACGGAAGTAGGTACTGCAAGCTATTATTAGGACATTAGTTTCCCCGAAAATCAAATCGAAATAATTAAACGAACATCAATTTTTAATAACGGTAATATAATGACTTTTTTCTGAAACCAAATAATTGAAAATGTTTTGATCGACACAAAATATATATTTTGTATAAGATTGCACAATCTTACTATATATTTTGTGTCTGTCCTTGGTTACTTTGTGTTCATTATCTAGTATAAGCAGAATTGTTTACCTATCTACCTCATATATAAATAACTTTCGGCTGAGGTACATCAAAACGCCTTGATAAAAGTTCACAGCAATGTTGTGGTTTGAAGTTTTTGTAACGTTGTTTGACGTAGGAGCGCTACTTTATTTTCAGGATTGCGCAGATATGCCAAGTTTCTGGACCTTCTTAATTACAAAATATCAATTTTTAATTATGCGGCTTTATTTATTGCTAGGTACCATATTTATACAATATTTATTTGTACGGGTTACGACGTCCATACTTTGGTTTAGCCATGTCCTTTACAATAAAATTATGTTTACATTGTTACTTTTGTGAGACATACTAAACTAATTATTATGTTTTTCGGCTTACTCATGTAATTATTAGACGATGAAATTGACTTGTTTCAAGCCATGCTAGAGGCTCATGAGCAGCATTCCGCGACACACGACGTATCGATTGTTACGCTACTTGTCATGAATATGAGCACTCTAGCAAGGCTTAAAACTAGTCAAGTTCCTCGTCAAATAATTACGTGAGTAAGCCAAAAAACATAATAATGAATACCCAAAAAGTATTTTGCCCGATCCGGTAATCAAACTTATCTCAAGCTCGATTAATACACAATAGTAAACCATTGAAATATCTATAAAATATTAACCATCGCAATATAAAACCGAATCGTAAATTACTAAATCATCACCTTTCAGTTATTATTCAGTCATATGTCGAAGGTTTTCGGGATTATTTCAGGAATATTTTCAGTCCCACGCGATAGTAGGGAATCATGAAAAATTTACAGCCGTGTATAATGTATGGGAGCTCGCAAGCCTATCTCATTCCATACATTTCTAATGCACATGAGACCAAACGCTGAAATTTTCATGTTTTCACGTAAAAACGTCTATAAAAGTTTGGTTTCTTACTATTTAAAAAATAGACTTTCTAAAAATATAGGTTAGTTATCCAACGCATGTGTGTCAATTGCCAATCATGTTTATTTAAGACCTTTAAAACAATTAACTTATAAACCACCTTTGCTCGAATGTGTCGTAATTAGTTTTATCACCAGAGACGTGCTGTGCTATGCTACGTTGCTGTGGCTGTATTTGCCTTCCACCAATCATATTCATTGGTACACTTAGCTTATCACTGGTGGAACGGACTCAGCTAAGCTATGTTTTTATATGGAAAGATGCGTGCTATGAATACCATCTCTGGTGACAAAATCACTAATTACTAATAGTGAAAACTTGTCACATATCACTTCCTTCTTAGTTAAAATTGTATAGCTGTTGGCTTTTCAATTTTGGATTTTCTTATCAAATATCACCTTAAATAAAAAATTAAATTTAAAATTTAAAAAACCCCCGACACAAAAACTTAATTTCCTTTAAAAAGTAAAAAATAATAAAAGAAACCTAATCTTAAAGTACCTAAGAATGTATTAATAACACCACTCTTTTTACGTCGGGGGTTAAAAATAACCAACGATTTCTAACAACTATCACAATAAACGACAATAACAATACTAAAACTAAAAATTGCCGCCTAATATTATGCCTTACTTTAAAATAACTACAAGATATAACGCTCTATTGTCATATGTATCGCTTTGAATTTATAAAAACATTGTTATCACTGTAATAAGCCTCGCAATAACGGTTATGAAATAGCTCACAAACTTAGATTACATTTGTGAATAAATGAAAGTATGAATGTGATAATTTTGAATATTTTTTTGGACTGTGAGTGTTACGTGTTATCACGTCTTATACTTTTAGGGGTAGACAGAGGTGATAGTGTTAGATGTAATACTTCAGCTAGCTTTGTAGCCAACATCTATACTAATATTATAAAGCTGAAGAGTTTGTTTGTTTGTTTGTTTGTTTGTTTGTTTGTTTGTTTGTTTGTTTGAACGCGCTAATCTCCAGAACTACTGGTCCGATTTGAATAATTCTTTTTGTGTTGAATAGTGCATTTATCGAGGAAGGCTATAGGCTATAAAACATCACGCTATGACCAATAGGAGCCAAGCAGGGCGGTTGAAACCGCGCGGAAGCAGCTAGTGTAATATAAAGGGGACTTTCACTCGATTAAGTGTGGGAGAGCCATGCTTCGGCACATATGGACCGCCTCGACTGAACTGACACCGCGGCTTCACAGAAAATTGACGAAAAAGAATGTTTGCGTTGTGTTTCGTTGTTTGAATAAGGTTTACCTAAGTTCTTTTCATAATATGACAAAGCATAGCGTTCTGATTATTATTATTTACCTAAAATTTTTGTTTTGTACCAATATCTACGTTTTACAAAATATATGTATTATATTCTATTCTATTTTAATAAATCGTTTTATATTCAAAATTCGACACACCCAAAACCACCGTAGTAAACTAAAATTGAAATTCACAATTGTATTTGATATTTTTAGGCAGAATGCCAACATTCTATTCCAATTTGAAGCAACTGGTACTAACACTGCCTGCACCTATATACATCTTTGTTTACATAGATATATAAATATTTATTTATTAATCGACCTTAAAAAAAGATCTCTATGTATGTATGTTTGTGCGCTATTATCTCGCGTTTGGATGAACTGATTTTGATGTGGTATTCAACAAAGTATTTTTCAAACTAGGAGGTATTAAAAAGTAGAAGCGATAAAAAAAAATGTAATGCAGTTTAGTTTCAAAATAAGTTTTATTTTGAACCTGTTTAGGGAACAGAGAGTAAAGTTCCCTAAACAAAGGAGGATCCTCCGACCAGGCGAGGTGATCAGCCTGGCGGGCTTTCTGCCCAACTGTTGTTCGTTGGGATTTTCTATCCGTGTTAATTCGCATGTAAACTTCATATGTGCGATGCAGGATATTTTGCGACGTCATCCATTGATTTGCTCGTCGATAGTCTATGTGCGACTTCTGTCATCTGTCACTTGTCAGAGTGTCGCCACACCTGTATCATTGGTCTCATGGTTACAAGCACGTCTGCTGACCAAAGCATGTTGTGTTCTAGCGCAGGACTAGGCATTATTTAGGCCTCTGGTAACTTCACTCACGCGACAAAACACATGACAAGCGTTTTTTGACGTCATTTTTCTCTGAGACCGTGTTTTTTGTTATGGAATAACGAGCAAACGTATTACCTGATGGCAAGCAATCAGCGCCGCCCATAGACACCCACCACAGAAGTCACAGGTGTTATCAAACTTTGACTGAGAACTTTGACTGCACGGTTGGTGCGGTGGCTGGGCAACTGGCTGCCGCGCAACGGGTAGCGGGTTCGATTCCCGCACGGAGCAACTTTTGTGTGATCCACAAATTGTTGTTTCAGGTCTGGGTGTCATGTGTATGTGAACTTGTATGTTTGTAAACGCACCCACGACACAGGAGAAAATCCTAGTGTGGGGCAACGTTTTTTTAAGAAGAAAAGAAAAAAAAAAGAAAAGAAAGAAACTTTTACCAACCTACCACCACTTTGCCCACAAACAACGATTACAATCACAAGACATACGACACTGACTGCCTTGTCGGCCGAGTGGTTGCAAGTGCGACTGCCGGGCAAGGGATCCCGGGTTCGATTCCCGGGTCGGGCGAAATATTACTGGGCATTTTTCGGTTTTTATAATTTTTTTTCAGTGGTCGGAAATGTGCCCGGTATATGGCAATAGGCTATATATATACCTTACAACATAAATTGTGAAATGTAGGTGTACATTGGCATTATGTGCCACAATATGCACCTCTGCCTACCCCTTCGGGGATTAAAGGCGTGCAGTTATAAAAAAAGACACGACAGATTAACGACAAGAACATATATCTCAATAACAAACAGATATCTCTTACTTTAAGTACGAATACTTAGCAAAATAAATTCCCCGCGTAAGCACTGTAGGCAAAGATTGATTGCCTACAAAAACATTATCATGAAAAGCATTGGATGAGATCAGAAATACATTTAAGTTTTATCCCTGTAAAGGTTTGGTTACAATGGACGTTGAAGCGGTTTGTGGTACAGTCATTTTATAATGTCACTGGTGCGTTTACAAACATAATTTAGAGGAACAAGATACAAGTCGATCATGGAATACATTGACCTTTTAACACATAGAACGGTGTGGTGAACACCGGTGACTGACGTTAGCGGAGGATTTGCCTTCAACAGTTTTCTATTGGCAGTCAAAGACTTAAAAAAAGGTAATTTAAAAAACTAAATAACCCGACTGCGTTTCTTTATAATATGAAAATGAAAAAACCCTAAAACAAGAAAGTCATCGTAAAATTTAAGCAGTCGGGACCCATTCTAAATACGAAGACATAGTGAGGGCACATACGGCTGGCTATCTAGAATGGGTCCCGACTTTTAAATTACCTTTTTTATTTTATTTTCTTTTAGTTTTATATTTTGATATATCTAGTGTCACTCTCGCAGTAAATACGAATCAAACGACCTCTATCAAGCTGAAATCCATCAAGCCGTTTAGGCTGCAGAGCGTGCCAAACAATTATACATACATACGTACATACATACATACATACATACATACATACATACATACTCTCGAAAAACACAACCCTCCTTCTGGCACAGTCGGGTAAAAACAAAATAGGTATCTGATGCGAAAATCACAACAATGCATTCTTCTCGAAAAACATTTAAAATTGAAAAAAAAGCTAGGTCGAAATGTAATATTTTTCTCGTCATATAATATGACGTAAGTGAATTTTAAAACATCATTTTCATCATCAACACCCTATTAAATGGCCACTGCTGGCAAAGCCTCTGCTCGCATTCAAACTTGTAATTAAAAATTATTAGCCCTTAGCCCAGGTTTCACTACGTTTTCCTTCACCGTTTATCACTGGTGTCTAAATAATCTTAGAAAGTACATATTACTCGGAAAAGGTTATATTGGTAGGTACTTGACGTTGGTAGGACTTGAACCAATTTTTAATCGTTTTAAACCTCCGGGCGTTGGGAAGTATCGAATCCACACCCTCATGCATGAGAAGCGGGCGCCATAAACCTCCGAGCCACCACGACAACAATGGCTATCCCCTATGTCCAAAATGCTTGTAGAATATTTTTCAGTATCTTATCATATCTCAATGTGAACAAACCTTTAGATATGTCTAGGCCTGTCACTGTCAGTTCCCTTTGTAGATAAAAATTAATTGCACTCCCAAATAGAATAGCATCACGGTTTCATTGTATTAAAGAGGTGCCTAGAAAGATTTTGGTTTTCATAAAAATCTTTTTCAAGTAAAATTAAATGGATTATAAAATACAGTTTTTGTAAAGCGTTTAATTTTCTGTAACGATTCCATTTTGTGTTTGATACTATGCTGAAAACGCTTCAAAATTGTTTCAGCCAAACGCGAGATAATTGTGCACAAACTGATGTACACACATAGATGTCAAACAAACAACCTCCTTATTTGGAGTCGGTTAAAAATAAGAACATTATATTTTGCATTATAAAATATACAATTTATAATCAACTTATCTGCCCTTATACATTACCTAAAACGTTATCACATTTAGATTGACATATTAATTTCCAAAAAATAAATAAATAATAATCCAGAAAAGCTCAATAATACCTTACCCAACCTACTACCCATCGGATTTACCGGGGCTCCAGCTCAAAAAGCAGGAGTAGGAACGGGGTGGTTTTTAGTCAGTGAGAGTCTGACACTTCAAAGTCAAAGTCAAAGTCAAAATTATTTATTTCAATTAGACCAGGAAAGCACTTTTGAACGTCAAAGCAAATATAATAATATTAATAACGTCAGTCTGTCGGTCAGTCCTCTAGTGAAGCTATTTGCTCGTTCCAAAGTGTAGATTCCTATGGAGAAGAACGAGCAAGAAACTCCATAGGTTACTCTTTTCCAATCAGATTCACAATACAATTCATGGTTACATTGTTTCGATTGCTTCAACTATGTGAGAACTTCCTCTCACCTTGCCCAAGACGTGAGACGTCATTAGAAGATATTCCCACCCTCAAGAAAAAAACCCAACCCTTGTTTAGTAAAAGCTACGCTATACAACCATTAACACATACATACCGCACATTTCCACCCACAAAGGCAAACGATCACCATTGACAAACGAACAATAGCTATTGTAGTTTTTATATTAACATCCTTTAATCAGTAGTACCTGGAATAATCTGTATTATCACACATAGTTAGGGGGGACCTTTGGACAATGGGGGTACAAAGACAAGGATTTCGGAGGGTCAAAGCTGACAGACCCTAAGATTCGTTTTATCCTTTAATACTTGATTAACTTTGCGTTAAACTAAGCTTGTTTAGTTTGACTATAAAAGGAAAGAGGGTTTTTTTGTCTCGTAGAGATATACAGTATGGAGAACACTCATATAACTTAAATGAAACTACAAGTAGTGCTCGTCCACAGAAGCATACTACTGTCTGTCTGACTGTCAGTCTATCCGTCAGATATACAGTTTACTGACGGATAGACTGACAGACTATTGTTATTACCCGACTGCGCTAGAAGGAGGGTTATCTTGATTATGTATGTATTTATGTATGTATAATTATTATTTGGCAAGCTCATATCAAGCAAATATGGTTTAATTGGAATAAATGATTTGACTTTGACTAAATATATCAACGAAAACCTAAAATTAAATTCTGTGTGAACAGCTCACCGTTCCTTGACCACAGAAGAGCTGTAATGTTGTAGGTTGTCTAGGAATGTTACGGACATGCGACGCGGTGGTTGTAATACCGTATTTGTAAAGTGTGTTCCAATTAGCTTAATGAGAATAAGAAAATAATGATTAAAGAAATTGGGGAGGGAGGTAATTGCACTTTCGGTAACCTCACTCACACTAAACAAAATACAACGCGCGTTGTTTCACGTCAGTTTTCTGTGAGGCCGTGGTATAACTCCAGTCGAGCCGGCCCATTCGTGCGGAAGCATGGCTCTCCCACACTTAAAATAAGAAGTCTTATAACATATTAATTTACAGAGCTATCTTTCAAGCTATAGATACGATGAACAGCTTCACATTTCCCGTCAAAGAATCGCAGTCATATTGGAAATTTTAAAATTCTATAATGTATTGACTTTTTAATATTGCAAGTGGGCAAGAGACGTTGTGTCAGCTTCGATAGCGGATATTGCAAGAATTTTTATACTCGTAGTGACTCTTTGTAATCTGCAGACTGTATTGGCAAAGTGGTAGACAGTATGACTGCTGAGCAAGTGATCTTGAGGTCGAATAGGCATGTTTCCTACTAGTCAAATTCAATACTTTTTTCGAAACGTCAAACTTTTTCTATGAACTTTGTATGAGACACTCTATTATATACATATACCTAGCAGACTTATTCCTAGAAATTTAGCTAGAAAAAATCGAAAATTAAGTACGGTAGTTCATCAAATTTATGAATGAGAGTGTGATTATTTTTTAATATATTATTGTATTGAAAAGTTGTAATAATTTATTTTTGACCCAGTCATCATCCCTTATTGTGTGTGACTTTTCCTGCTCCTTCGAGGCATACAAAGCGTGATAATATGATCAACGTCAAAGCAGATGTAGGGGTCCACATATTATAAGGTCTTTACGTACCTAGCTTTTATATATTTTATGCACATATGAGGCCGTTACAGACCTAGCTATTATAAATAAGTATTTTATGGCAAGGTATAAACATTAAAATAGCATGATCAGCTGTTAGCAGCGAGGCGCCCGCTATATCGGAAGACTAATAGGTATTTTGGAACTTACGCGTCTCCTTTGGTAGTTTGCTATACTATAATTATATGTATATCTACTGTACTGGGTTTTCTATATAATATAAGAGAATTCACTGTAATCTTCACGCATGACTTGCAAGAGGGCAGCTAAACTATTAAGACGTATCAGCTATTATTTGGTTTCTGTCAAATGTGTAGTCCTTTAGGGTATTTTTCGACTAGAGATGTGCTATGCTACGTTGCCGTGAATGCGTTTGGCTCCCACCAATCATATTCATTGGTACACATAACTTACCACTGGTGGAAACGGACTTAGCTAAGCTACGTTTGTTATATGAAAAGATGCGTGCTATGGATGTGTGTTATGGACTACTTCAATACTTTTTTTTTTTATTGGGACAACCCCGCCACAACCTCCCATACCGCTGCAACTCCTGTAAGCCAGGATCTACAGTAGATAAAACCCTGAAACACCGAAATGCTTCCCTTTTTTTTGAGGGGGGAAAATCATCCTATGACTTCTCCTGCCTTGGGCGAGGCGAGAGGGAGTATCAGACTCTTACTGACTAAAAACCACCCCGTTCCTTCTCCTACTTTTCGAGCCGGAGCCCCGGTAAACCCGCTAGGTAGTCCGCAGCTCCGGATCAGGCATCAGCCCTACTGGGCCCCATCTGTGAATTGCTTCCCCACTATCGAATAGCTTAGCACAGATGGAATCGGACTCAACTAAACAATTTTTAGCGTCTTATGACACCCGCGGGAAGACGAGAGGTGGTGATAAATGTATTCTCCACTGCAGTCATCACCAATGTTCACAAGACATTATCGTATTAAAAAAAAATAACATCGATTACAAAAAGACAAGCCAATATCAATCTTAAATCCATTTAAATATTAAGTTACTTTTTGTTTCTCCCTACTCAATTTCCTCGTCTGTCCTCAAAATCGAATGGTAAATGAGTATTAATATTGTAATACTGAATTCTGTTCAGTTTTCAGTCGGTCTTCAGTCAGTCTTCGATTC
The DNA here is from genome assembly GCF_023101765.2 of Spodoptera frugiperda. Lineage (NCBI taxonomy): Eukaryota > Metazoa > Arthropoda > Insecta > Lepidoptera > Noctuidae > Spodoptera > Spodoptera frugiperda. The sequence goes on along the minus strand of NC_064232.1, from coordinate 2,904,541 downwards.
TAATTTGAATATTAAAGGAATTCGTTTTATTTACGCGTTTTGGTTGATAGTTGATTATATTCAGGATTTTGATTTTCATCTTACTATAATACGAGTATTATACTTGCGAAAGATTGTGGGTATGTTTCTCAAAACGGGTGAAAGGATCGTGACGAAATTTGAAACAGAGATAAATAAAATTGTGGTCTACAATAAAACATAGGCTACTTTTGGTATGGAAACGCGAGCGAAGCCGAGGGCAGAAGCCAGTATTTCATTTTTTTATTTTATATTAATGTATAAAAGCAATAGACGTCGCGGCAGGCCCAGAAGGAGATGGCGGCATGAACTCGACATCTTTGAAAAGGATTGGCCACAGAAAGCTCTGCACAGAGACGAGTGGAAGGAGGGTAGGGAGACCTTTGCCCTGCAGTGACGACCATGGCTGAAAATAATAATAATAAATAATATAAAAGCAATTAAAACCTCTTGTCTCAAAAGTGCCTGGTTGGTCGAGTGGTTGCTGGGATATTTTCGGTTTTTAGAATATTTCTCAGTAATAGAACGGAGGCTGGAAATGTGCCCGGTATTGTACAGTGGCATTATGTGCCATAATGTGCTCCTCTGCCTACCCCTTCGAGGAAAGAAGGCCTGACGATATAATTAAAAAAAAAAACAAAATTCTCAACCTACACCCCCAAACTTCAATACACATTTAATCTTAACCCTACAAAAGACAAAAATAGAAATATAACTACACCACACTCATATCTTCTAATGACATCATAACAGAGTTGTAACAAACGGTAGGTGACCGTAACTATGGTCATTTGTACCCGTGTTTGATCCAAAATACAATAAAATGGGAACAAGCCAACACAGGGGTCAATTAGACCCGGACTGTCGTTGCGTAACCGGCGGTACGAGGGTTGGTTGTCACGGATGAGATAGGGAATGGAGTGTCCATTGTTTTTTTTAGTTATTTTTGGTGATGTTAATCTTGTTATGACTCGGTATATGTTTATTTCACTTTTGAGCGTGATGAGAAGGATTTTTTTATGATATTTGCCAGTAAACGAGCAGACGGATCACCTGATGACAAGTGCGTTGTTAGCCTTGTGGGGGTTAGGAATTTAAAGGTTATTAAGGAATTGGGGATTGAAAAAGGTAATTGAGCTATGTTCACGCAACGAAACACAATGCAAGCGTTGTTTCACGTTGATTTTCTGTGAGGCCGTGGTTTCCATTCGAGCCGGCCCATTCGTGCCAAAGCATGGCTCCCATTCTTAGGTGTGATGGGAGGGACTAAATTATAGACAAGTTTTTGTAAATTTTATTTAGAAATACATAAATGAGCTGGCTTTGCCGATGTGATACCAAGGCCTCACAGAAACCCTACGTGAAACAACGCTTGCGTTGTGTTTCGTTCTATGAGAGAGGTTATCGAATGCCCAATTACTTTCCTCCCCAATCTTCCTAATCCCCAATTACTCAACAACCCTTAAATTGTTATTGCAAAAACACCGGCAATGCAACGGCAATGGCAACTTGTAACGTCAGGTGATCCATCTGCTCGTTTACTGACTTATATTATAAAAAAAAAACATTATGATCGCTTTAATTATAAATAATTTTGGATATTATAAAGTTAAGACTCCACTCACTACGCACTCCACATCATACATCCATTACCCAAAAATAAAGGTAATACAATGGGCCTCCAAGTGAATATATTTTTATCCAATAGCCAAAGTTAATGTTTAACGTTCATTTACTTCGAGAGGAAAGAAAATATAAGTGAGATTAACATTCCAAGCGAGTTCGCGATAGTCGTTAAGTGTTATAGGAAAATGAACTCTGTTGTGGTTGGAATAGAGATGCTGACTGTATTGATTTTTTTATATGATTGCTGTTTTGATTTTTTGTAGTTATTAGGAAATCTGATCAGCAGTTATCAGGATTTTTATAATAACTATAGTAAGACAAACGAAATTAATTAGAAAATGAAAAATTACTCACGTAAATATATTGAGAAAATCTCTACTAGTTTCGAGTTAAATACTTCGTACTTTGTTGTAAACGGACGTGCCGAAGAATTATAAAATTAATAAATAAAAACTCGCTGAATCGTGACCTAGATTACCTACTGACCGAATAAGTCTGTCTAACGTGGACATATTTTTTCTTTCTAATTATTGAAATAAAATGTGATAAGTGTTACAAGACAATAACTGTGTCACAATGGCGAGCAGCCCCTTCAGCCGGGGGGACCGATGTGCTCGGAGTCCACCTCCTACACCCGTGCCCACAGATACACCTAAACCTGAGCCCGCACACGCATCTCACCCTCAGACGCCCACCCAAAGAAACGAGCTGGAAGTGATCTCAACGCCAGAAATACAAAACTGGATGAAGACCATTGACCAGTATTTAGGCGAAGTGTGTGTTATTGCATCAGAGAGCAAATTGAACTCGGAGCAAAAAATGCGCATAAGTGCTTTATGTCGAAAAATTGGTCACGGCACATCTCAGATGGCTGTCCAGTATCAGTCCGTCAAGATGAAAGCAGTTTTAGCCAATTCTACAGTTCAAAGACTTGAAGACCAAATTAATATATCGCAGCAACTACAAGAACTTAAGACGACAATTGGAGCCTCTATTAAGCCGAACACGGGATCTTCCTTTGCTGATATGGTTAAAAAAGGTACCAACAAATTTATTCAGCCCTTAAATTTGAGCTCAGTGGCCATATATCCCAAAAATAAGCAGACATCCAGTGACGAGACAAAGTCGCTTGTACAAAAAATTATCTGCCCAGAACAGATGAAACTACAAGTAAGAGGACTGCGCAAGACTAGGAATGGTGGTGTTATCATCAGCACTGAATCCAAAGACGACATTGAAAAGGTGAAGAAATCGATGCAGACAACAAATTCAGGCCTTACAGTCGACGAACCTCAGAAAAGGAAACCTAGAGTCGTAATTATTGGAGTGCCCTCATCCATGCAAGAGATGGAAGTTTTTACTTGTTTGTACAATCAAAACCTAGCCGAAAAACTTCAAGAATGCAGCCTCGAGACGTTTTTGTCCTCCATTAAGCTAAGCCACAAGTCAGGTAAGAAGGACGCTGACACCTGTAACTTTATAATTGAAGTATCTGCACAGATACGTAAAGCCCTAATATGCAAAGACAGAGTATTTGTTAATTGGTCTTCCTGCCCTGTAAGAGACTTTACCCTAGTCACACGTTGTTATAAATGTCAGCAGTACGGACATGCGGCTAAATCATGTCGAGAGACCACCTACACGTGTGGCCACTGTGGTGAATTGGGTCATTCCATCAAAGAATGCCCTAAGAAAGCAGAAGAACCAAAATGCGCTACTTGCTTGCATTTCAAAAAGCCAAGTACTCATAATACAGGTGCAGCGGACTGTCCGGCGAAAATAATGGCAGAAAATAGGTACATAAACTCTATTGATTATGGAGGCGCCTAGGAGCGCCGTAAATTACGATTCTTCTTGGCCTTAGTTTTAATTAATATGATTAATAATCTTATTAGTGACGTAGATAATTTCTCTGTATCTCAATCGCAAGTTTGTGACGTTGAGGACTGCAAACAATATCTCTCCTCTTACACTAGCCCATTAACCATATTAACCCAAAATATTCGCAGTGTCTTTAAGAATTTTGATAACTTTAGCATTTTTCTAAAACGTCTAGACATAAATTGTGACATTATTGTCCTAACGGAATGTTGGCTTGCTAAACAATATAATATACCACAAATTCCGGGATATTGTATGTATAAGAGTAACTCAACTTCCAATCAGAATGACGGGGTGATAGTTTATGCAAGAGAACATCTAAATGCGTCTGTCGTGGAACCAAACATGGACGACTGCAGCAGATTGTTAGTTAAAATCGGAGCCGAGTTTGCGATACTGGCTGTGTATAGATCACCCTCTTTTACGAATGTAAACAATTTCACTAACTCTCTGAACGACACCTTGCAAAACCTATCAACTTTCAAAAATATAATTTTAACTGGAGATATTAATATCAATATTCTTCCTGGAAGTGCGGACGCTGCGGCTGAGGAATATCTGAACCTATGCGCGTTCCATGGTTTGCTTTCCGCCCACATGCTTCCTACACACCAAAGTGGCTCCTGCTTGGATCATATAATGCTCAAGACTAATTCCCCTGCACTAACCCTTGTAACTAACTCAACAATAACTGACCATAGTGCTACATTACTAATTCTTAATTGTAAATTACCTAAGATGGTCTCTCGCACAGTCTCTAAATTGAATTTACATAAACTTGAAGAAGACTTACGCAATATTGATTTTGACCCAGTTTATAAATCCGCTGATCCGCAGTATTGTATGTTGTACGTAATTGAAAAAGTGCAACATGCAATTCAAAAGAACACAGTCATATCTAGGTTAAATAACAAAAACTGCAACATAAAACCATGGATCACGGCTGGTCTCATACGATGTATGAAAAATAGAGATAAACTGCATATGAAAGCTAAAGCTAATCCGAATAATTTAATATTGCAAGTGTCATATAAGCGATATCGTAACTTTTGTAACGACCTCCTAAAAAAAGTAAAACGCAATTACGATAACACTGCACTTAAAGAGGCTGGTGCAGATAGCAAAAAGATCTGGAAAATTATTAAAAATGTGACGTATAATGCAAAACAGAATCAGTCTTCTTCAGGTTTATTACAAGCACATTCATCACAGTTGGCATCTGCGAACATAGCAAATAATTTCTTTGTTAACGTGGGCAAGTGTTTAGCTGACAAAATTCGGACACAATCGCAGTACCTAACAAGCTCATTGTTTGCATCTAACACTACTTTATCATCCTTTGTGTTACTAGATACTGACGAAGCGGAAGTCGAAAGGATTATTACGGGTCTAAAAGCCGACTGTGCAGTTGGTTGGGATAACATACCTAATAAAATTATTAAGCAATTCAAAGATCTGTTAGTACCGCCGTTAACTTGCATTTTTAATAAATGTTTAAATACAGGTGTGTTCCCCAAGTGCTTAAAAAAGCTGTTGTTGTCCCAATTTACAAATCAGGGAGTAAAGACCAAGTGACGAATTATAGGCCTATTTCCTTACTGCCTTCTATGTCTAAAATATTGGAAAAGATTATAAACAATAGGCTTTATAAATATTTGGAGGATAAATCTATTCTATCTAAGCGGCAGTTTGGATTTAGACCTAAAATGTCTACAGATAATGCCGTACACCATCTAACCGCCTATCTAGCTCAGGAACTTGATAATGGTAACCACACAGTAGGAATTTTCCTGGACCTCGCCAAAGCTTTTGACACAGTTTCTATTCCCATTTTATTGCGCAAGCTTGAAGCCATAGGCATCAGGGAAACTCAGCTGAAACTATTTAAGAGCTATCTAGAAGAACGTACGCAATGTGTAAAGATTGGGAATATTATTAGCGATGATGAAGAAAGCACAGCTTTCGGAATTCCTCAAGGAAGTATTTTGGGGCCGTCACTCTTTTTAATATACATAAACGATCTCTGTAATCTAAATTTAGATCACGGCCATATCGTTTGTTATGCCGACGACACTGCACTTTTGTTTTCGGCTGACTCGGAAGAAAATGTCTACAAGTTTGCGCAACACGGATTCAATGTTATTAATAAATGGCTTCAAAATAATTACCTAACCTTAAATGCTGACAAGACAAATTACGTCAAGTTTTCAATGCGCAAGCAAAAACTAACTAGCACTACCACAACATTATATGCGCATAACTGCTCATTTAGCATAAATAACCAATGTGTTTGTCCTAATATTAAAATGTCTAATACAGTAAGGTACCTTGGAATTATAATAGACGAAACACTTTCATTTAAACATCATATAGAAGCAGTAAATATTAGAATTCGTAAATTGATATTTGTTTTCAGAAAATTACGAAACATTGCAGACCCAAAATTAATTAGACAAGTGTACTTTGCTCTATGCCAATCGATACTAACATACTGCATTACCACATGGGGTGGAGCAGGTAAAACATTGTTACTAACTACCGAAAGAGCCCAGAGGGCAATTCTCAAAGTGTCTACTTTCCGGCCTTTCCTTTTTCCCACTAACCTACTATACAAGAAATGTGAAGTACTAACCGTCCGACAGTTATTCATAATGAGTATTGCATTAAAGCAGCACTCAGATCTAATATATAGCACGGATGTCACTAACAAAAGACGTAAAGATCAAGTCTGTCCTCAAAATCACACCAAACATGCTTTCACATCGAAATTTTACCTGTTTCTTGGTCCTCTACTTTACAATAGATTGAACGCGAAGGCAAACATATATTGCTTAAATAATGTTAACTGTAAGAGAATTCTTAAGGAAACTCTTCAAAAAATGTCCTACGATGATACAGAGAAGTTACTACTTGTGCTAAAGTGATTTTGTTTCTATTTTGCTTTTTTAACATTTTTGGAATTTTTTGTGTTTTTAGACAATTTTTAATTTAAGAATATTGTTAATTAAGAATGTAGAAGTTAAGATTTGGTAATATTATTATAATAGTATAAGATATCTTGTCCTCGTTTACAGATCATTTAATTTATTGTATTTTAGAATCCTTTTGATTATTTGTTAATTTTAAATTATTTTAGCTCTTCTCGCCTGAAACACAGGATATCCTAGTTCAGGCATGTAAGACTCGGATTTAAGTTTAATATTTAAGACTATATGTAATTCATCCTGTAAAGAAATTTTTGAATAAAATATTTATTATTTATTATTTTATTAGTTACAGAGGACTTTTCCTCATGAGTGCGCGAACGCGGCGACATCACGCAACATACTAAGCCTTCTGTTTCTGTTCTCAATATAATAGTTGTTTTAGTAAAATTATCAATGTGATTCTATCGCAAACCCACATTGATAATTTTCGATTCTAAACTTATAATAAGAAATTATAAATCCGGGTTTCCTCACAATGTTTTCCTTCGCCGTTTATAAGTAGGATCTTAATAATCATAGAAAGTAAATATAACTCGGAAAATGTCACATTGTACTTGCCGTTAGTAGGACTTGAACTCATTTTCTCATGCATGAGAAATGAGTTCAAGTCCTACTAACGGCTATGTTATATATGCTATGCTATGCTACATTGCTGTGGATACGTTCGGCTTCCACCAATCATATTCATTGGTCCACATAACTTAGCACTGGTGGAAACGGACTCAGCTAAGCTATGTTTTTTACCTCCGGCTACTACGACATTTTTAATGCACATAGTAACAATAAATACGTGTAATATTATTAAAAATTTATCAAACATTTTATTCAACAACATTTATTCAAATTAATGTATGAACAAACAAATTAATATGGATATTACAACACATTTACTTAATGCCTTTGTAAATTGTACATTAACAGTTACACATTAAAGTTTATTTTCGAATAAAATTATATTAAACATAGAAATTATTAATAAATGAACGATAAATTTGAGTGTCACATTCGATTTGAATCAATTTGTATTCATGACACAAAATTGATACAAAATAATTTGTATTCGAGCCCCAAAGGCCATTTCGTTTTGGATTAAAATATTCTAAAATGTATTAAATTTCATAAAGTATTTCGTGTGAAAAATATCATTAAAGTATTTCTTTCTATTTTTAAAACACTAGGATTTTCTCCTGTGTCATGGGTGCGTTTACAAACATACACATGACACCCAGACCCGAAACAACAATTTGTGGATCACACAAAGAGTTGCTCCGTGCGTGCGGTAGACGTGCAAACTGCACTTTTTTACACTATAATTAAATTTATACGTCTTTTATAATAACTATGTGTGAGAGAGCCATGCTTCGGCACAAATAGGCCGGCTTGACCGGAGTGATACCACGGCCTCACAGAAAGCCGGCGTGAAATAACGCTTGCGTTGCGTGAGTGAGATTACCGGAGGCCCAATTACCCATTCTTAATCTTACCAAACCCTGATTCCCCAACAACCCTTAAATTCCTAACCCCCAAAAGGCCGACAACGCACTTGTAAGGCCGCTGGTGTTTCGGGTGTCCGTAGGCGGTGGCGATTGCTTACCATTAGGTGATCCGTCTGATCGTTTACAACAAATAAGAAGCATACTCATAATGAAAACTCATCGATCGATTACTCTCGCAATAAATTATTAATTATTTGGGTCAAGCTCATTGGAAACGGTATCAATGGACTACCAATATTGCATTTCATAGCAAATGTATTTTACGGCACAGAATTATTTATCGTTGGTCGAGTGGTCGCAAGTGCGACTACCGAACAAGGGGTCTCGGGATCGATTCCTGGGTCGGGCAAAGTATTACTGGGATATTTTCGGTTTTTCGAAAATTTTTCATTAGTAGTACGGAGAAGACATATAGACATAAATAGGACTATTTATGTCTATATTATGTATTTACAAAAACATTACAAGTCTTACACACCCACACATGCAAGAAGCACATAAAATACACAAAAACATTTACTTAGGACTTTTCATTCAATAAATAACAAATTTTGACATAAAATTGGGGCCTAGCCTAACCCTTTCTCCAGCGTTACGTTTGCGAATTTTAAAAAGCTATTAAGGTTTGATTTAGAGCCAAGTAAGGGTTAAGTTAAATTAGCATATAGACAAAGGTAGTATATTTAAGTTAAAAAGTTTAACCAAGAATGATGTATTAAGTGTAATTAATTGTAGAGGACAGATATAAGTTATGGTATAAGCCGTATAAGCTAATAAGCCGGATCACCTGATGGTAAGCAATCGCCGCCACCCATGGACACTCAAAACGCCAGTGCGTTGTCGGCCTTTGACGGTTAAGGAATTTAAGTGTTGTTTGGGAATCGGGGATTGGCAAGATTGGGAAAGGTGTCATTGGGCCTCTGGTAACCTCATTCACATAACGCAAGTGTTGTTTCACGTCGGTTTTCTGTGAGGCCGTGGTATCACTCCGGTCGAGCCGGCCCTTTGGTGCCGAAGCATGGCTCTCCCAGGCTTAAAATAAAAATAGTGTACAAACAGGTACGAAAATACGTTCCACATCTATATTTATTTTCAAACAATCGGCTTTTTGTCCTCATTTTCCCTATTCATTCTTTTGCAGATATTTCTGTCCATGACAGTTACCATTGACACGTAAGCTGATTGATAGGGGGTAGACAGAGAGGTAGGCTATTCGTTACCGTCACTTGCAAATAAATACCACCTATAAATAAATAAATATCGGTGTTTATAAAAACGGTCGGTTGAATAAATTAGGTGCTTTGATTTTTTTTATTGTATTTTGTGAATTTACTTTTGATTATGTATTATTCGAATAGTCGAAATTATCGGCAAAAAATTACATGACTCCCTCGTTGGTCGACTGATTGTAAACGGACAAGGGGTCACTGGTTCGATTCCCAGGTCGAGAAAAGTATTACTGGTCTTTTTTCGGTTTTTCGAAAAATTCTCAGTAGGATAGCACGGAGTCTGGAATTGTGCCCGGTATATGGCAATAGACTCACCCCCTATTGCATGGGACTTATAACACAAATGGTGAAAAGTGGGTATACATTGTATAGCGGCATTACGTGCCGTAATGTACACCTCTGCCTACCCGTTCGAGGATAAAAGGCGAGACGTTGTGTTACGTCGAAAATATCGCTAATAGCTTGAATTTTTTGGTATAATAAAGTCTTATTCAGGTTGTTTCGGTTTATAGCACATAATATGAGTCTGCGAGCAATGTGTATATACACAAAAGTAGATTTTATTTTGTGTTTTGCCCCTCTGCCTGCAAGGTACTTCTCTCTTCAAGGATTAATACAACCCAGTAACACTTTCCTCGACCCAGTATTCGAGTTCCTCCAGAATGATCCAAAAATTAAAAAAAAATTACTCACAAAAAATTAAAAACTTTTCAAAAACAACACCCCACAAACAGTTTACTACCGACCCGCTTCTAAGCACTATGTTCGCTTAAAAGCGGGGCAACAACCCGCCTCTAAGCGGAAACCGGCCACAATTCGCTCGCTTCGTTGCGCTTGTCCGTTTAGCTAAACGTTGCTGTTTAACCAAAATTGGACAGGCAGGCGTTATTTAAGCTGTATTGGTGATTCTATCGTGGTGGTTAAATTAAACTGCAAATTCGGTACAGAGGTATTGGTAATTGAGAATTGCCTTGTGGTCTCAATCACACACTCACATTACATGCACAGTGCATGCATGCATGCAACGTCACGCCTATTATCCCCGAAGGGGTAGGCAGAGGTGCACAGCATACCGCTATACAATGTACACCCACTTTTCACCATTTGTGTTATAAGTCCCATGTAATAGGGGGTGAGCCTATTGCCATATACTGGACACAATTCCAGACTTCGTGCTATTACTGAGAAATTTTTGGAAAACCGAAAAAAGCCCAGTAATGCTTTGCCCGACCCGAGAATCAAACCCGAGACTCTATGTCCGGCAGTCGCACTTGCGAGCACTCAACCAACGAGGACAATGGTACAGACAAAATAAGAATAAAAATATAAATATTACAAAATTTTAAATAACAATATTTAAGTGCAAGAACAGGTCTCCAACTATGTCTATGCTAAACGGGCCTCCACATCAACATTATGTGACGTATGTTATCAAAATACATATATATACATAATATACAGGATCTAAACGGAACGCTCTCGATAAACGCTGTTTTTTTTTTTGCTTTTATAATTTTAATCGTTTTAGTTTTCGTGTTATTCATGTAGTTCTTTTTTACAAAACGTTGCCCCACAGAAGGATTTTCTCCTGTATCGTGGGTGCGTTTACAAACATACAAGTTCACATACACATGACACCCAGACCCGAAACAACAATCTGTGGATCACACAAAGAGTTGTTCCATGCGGGAATCGAACCCGCTACACGTTGCACGGCAGCCAGTTGCCCAGCCAACCGTGCAGTCAAGACTTTGTATTCTCTTATGATACCCGAGGAAAGAGCAGAGGTTGTGATAAACGTATTTTCCCCTGCCGTAACTACACGACTAATACAAATTAATCCCTCCCTCTTCCACTTGGTTTCAAAATTGTGTCTTTTAGTAAACCTAAACCATTTTATCGCGCCCCGCGATTAGAGATTGACCCAAATTCGCGGCGAAATGTTCGGTTCAAGTAAATATTTCTCCATATATAGTAAATAGGTCAAATGTTTTATGTAACTGAACACAGGTTATTTTTGTGTAGTCGGACTCAGTAGTGGCTTGATTGGTGGGTGCATATATGATATCAGTAAATGTGCCGATGAATCACCTGATGGTAAGCAATCGCCACCGCTTATGGACACCCGACACATTAGAGGCGTTATGAGTGCGTTGCCGGCCTTTTGGGGTTTAGGAATAAAGGTTGTTGGGAAATCGGGGATTCGGAAGATAGGAAAGGGGTGCATTGTTTCACGTCGGTTTTCTATGAGGCCGTGTTATGACTCCGGTCGAATTGGCCCATTCTAATTATAATCATCATGTTAAATTACGAATAACTATTGACAGTCTTGTAATATTGTCTTTGTTATATGTGTAGTCGTAGTTTGGCATACTTGCGGGAAGGGTGGTGACAAGTGCATTCTACTCCACAGTTAGTGAATTACACACGTTTTTTTTTTTTTAACGTTGCCCCGCATTAGGATTTTCTCCTGTGTCGTGGGTGCGTTTACAAACATACAAGTTCACATACACATGACACCCAGACCCGAAACAACAATTTGTGGATCACACAAAGAGTTGCTCCGTGCGGGAATCGAACCCGCTACCCGTTGCGCGGCAGCCAGATGCCCAGCCACCGCACCAACCGTGCAGTCCATCATCAGTTTATCATCATAGATAACACCCTCAGTTCAATTTATCAAGTCTTGAGTACAAAAATCATTTTTCGCTGAGCTCTTTTATCATCACAAAATAACAAAACACCATTATCAGAGGACTGTTGTATCCACTCCCAATCCCCATCGACATCAAACATGGCCACTATACCTTCAACAGTCATTACAGCAACCACGAGACAAATAAAGCAATCAACTCGAGTGTTTATTGGTCTGCTATTGCAAGCAACAAGGATGGTGACGTCAGAGTGACGTCGAAACTGTATTGAGTACGTTTTTGGAATTGCGTTTTTGCTGTGTTGCATTGTAATTTTTTACGTTAAATGGTTAAATGGTTTTACGTTAAACGTTTGGCCGCTATCTCGCCTGATGGTAAGTGATGATGCGGCCTAAGGTGGAGCACGTCTGCCACGTTTGGTCGATGTTTTAGGAAACGTTGTTTGGGGACGAAAGTGATGATAAAGGTATTTATATATATACTCGATTAATAGAAGTAATTTAAGTGTGAGAGAGAGCCATACTTCGGCACGAATGAGCTGGCTCGACCGAAGTAATAATGTTACGGCCTCACTGAAAACTGACGTGAAACAACACTTACGTTGTGTGCGATATGTTACCAGATGCCTCCCCTTACCTCCCCTTCCCAATCCCCGATTCCCCAAAAACTCGTAAAATTCTAACCCCCCAAAAAACCCGGGAACGCACCAACCTCTAGTGTTTCGGGTATCCATGAGCGCCGCCAATTGCTTCCCATCAAGTGATCCGTCTGCTCATTTACCGGCTTATACCATAAAACAATTAGACAGGATGTATAATAGATGTATCTAGCAACCAGCAAACTAAGAGAAAACCAACAAAAAATCTTCACATTATAGTTATTTATGTATGTTTGTACGTTTGCAACCAAAACAAACCAAATTACATTTGGCGAATCGAACTCCGAATGTCGTGTTCACTCAAGCAGTTTACTTGATCCCTAGCTTTCGAACTCAATAACAAATGACGTCACATAAAATATGAAAGTAAGTATTTCTTCTTCACTTACTTTTATTATTTGTTTACGCGATGGATCCCAGGGTTTATTGTTGGAGGTCAGGGATGGTGAGGTCAGGGATATAAGCGGAGCGGTAGCGGAGAAATTATGACTATCGTATACAACGTGTAACAAAATACCCATATACATCAAGAAGCCCTGATGAATACAGGTTGAATAGAATCTCTACACAAAGATTCAGCTTAAAATACGTTAAAAAAAATTTGTACCAAATACTTGGTATCGCATAGTTCTTGATTTCAAATCATACAAACGTGTCACAACACTACAGGGATCACTCGCTAATATTACGAAATATTTCTTCTGTCAATCTGATCGCCTAGTACCTGTCTACCTAATTTTGATTCGCGCGGCGGCGCGATTTGAAAAATTCATAACTTGGTACCATGAAAACATGAGTTTAAAAAACCCTTCCCGTATCGTTTGTTATGTTATCTAGAAACCGTGCAATTGATATGTATACCCCCTTTTTGTTACACGTATACTCTCTAAGAGCCGACTAAAGGACTACAGGTTTAGCAGAGATCGGACAGCAGAGCGTTTTTAAACTGCTAACCGCTTATCAAGTGTAAAGATTGTGGCTTATCTCTAGCCTCTAGTATAGTTGATTTTTATTGGCATAGCTTATTAATATTGCTACTGACCCAAATGAAAAAAAAAATCAATAATAATAATCTCACCGCTGCACAAAACGGTTACTGTTTGCCTAAAAGGAAGCTCCAAACTCAATCTTTGTATATGTAGCATTTTGTAATAATCATCATCATCATCATCATCAGCCTATAGCAGTCCACTGCTGGACATAGGCCTCCCCAATTGTTCGCCACTTTGGTCTATCACTAGCGACTCGCATCCATATAATAATAAATAAATATTTCATTTCATAAATATTTCATTTCATTTCATTTCATATTTTATGCCAGTTTTCCACGAGGCCATGGTATCACTCCTATCCTTTTGCAAATGCGTTAACCTTTGCTAAACAAGACACTACACATTAACAACCTATAAGTCTTTTGCTGCAAATGCCTCTTCTTACTCGGATAGACAACGGTTTCCCCACAAGTTTTTTTATCACCTGTCTAAATAATACCCGTGCGTGCGGCGCGTCGCGTTCCGTGCGATCCCCAAAGAGCTATCAGACCACCACAGATGGGGCCCAGTAGGGCTGATGCTCGACCCAGAGCTGCGGACTACCTAGCGGGTTTACCGGAGCTCCGGCTCGAAAAGCAGGAGAAGGAACGGGGTGGTTTTTAGTCAGTAAGAGTCTGACACTCCCTCTCGCCTTGCCCAAGGCGGGAGAAGTCATTGGATGATTTTCCCCCCTCAAAAAAAAAAAAAAGTGTCTAAATAATCCTAGAGCTGCGGACTGCCTAACGGGTTACCGTGGCTCCGGCTCGAAAAACAGGAGTAGAAACAGGGTAGTTTTTAGTCAGTATGAGTCTCACACTCCTTTCGCCTCGCCCAAACGGGCAGAAGGTAGATTTTTTTTTTAAATACATTGCCCCACTCTAGGATTTTCTCCTGTGTCGTGGGTGCGTTTACAAACATACAAGTTCACATACACATGACACCCAGACCCGAAACAACAATTTGTGGATCACACAAAGTGTTGCTCCGTGCGGGAATCGAACCCGCTACACGTTGCGTGGCAGCCAGTTGCCCAGCCATCGCGCCAACCGTGTCGCCTCGAGCAGAAGGTAGATGATTTCCCACCCACAAGGAAGTGTCTAAATAATGTTCCAAATGAACTAGAAACCTTAACCTGCTCACATATAAACTACTCAGTAACAACGTAGCCCAGTTATTTATGAACTGACCTCCATTCCACTCCTCTCAACCCTCTTTGAAAGCAAAGGATTTGCTACCTCACTTAGTTTTATTGAATGAAATGTGTGTCAATGGCGTATTGTTTTGCACAACTGTAAGCCACAGCTACAGCACAGAATTTAGAACAAAAACGTTTGTTTATTTTTCTTGGAGAATGGAGAACAACGTACTAGGTTTAGGTAGCTTTTCCACCAGAGATGTGCTATGTATTTATCATACGAAGATCTAATAGCTAAGCTGTGAAGATGTGACCGTTTTTACTGACACTAGCGCAGCTCTATGTGATGTATCGATAGTATGGAAGCTATCTATAGCACACATCTATAGCTCGCAACCCATTAGGGTGTTTTTCTACCAGAGATGTGCTATATAGCTATGCTACGAAGATGTAATAACAAAGCTGTGATACTATGGGACCATTTCCTTTGATACTAAGCTATGTAGCAGTGAGAGTAAAATGTGCTATGAAGATGCGTTGCCGTAATGTAACTGTGCAGATCGAGTATGAGATGTATCGATAGTAGGGAAGCCATCCATAGCACACATCCATAACATGCATCGATAAAAACACGCCTACAGACAAATCAAATTACCCCCTTTTTAAGGGGTAAGATCATCTAATGTCTTCTCCCGCCTTGGGCGAGGCGAGAGGGAGTGTCAGACTCTTACTGACTAAAAACCACCCCGTTCCTACTCCTGCTTTTCGAGCCGGAGCCCCGGTTAACCCGCTAGGTAGTCCGCAGCAAATCAAATTACCATTTAATAGCATTTACAGACAATGACTTATTATTTTTTATGTTATAAGCCGGTAAAGTAGAAACAGGGTAGTTTTAGTCGGTACGAGTCTGATACTCCTCTCCTCGCCCAAGGTGGGAAAAATCATTGGATGGTTTTTAAGCTTAAAAAAAAGGTTAATTAGATTTGTCTGTAGGCGTGTTTTGATATTTAATTCCTCTACCCACTTAACGTTGAGTCCAAAGGTTATGTAAACACGTCCAATTAAGTTTTCCCTTTCCAAAATGAGATCAACATTGACAAATTCAAAAAGGAAGGAATAATAAACGAAGGTTTCTGTAAACGGTGGCCGAGGATGGAATGGGACGAAAATGGACGTAAATGACCTTGAGAGGTGTTGACTTTGACTTTGTATTTTTGATTCAGTTATCGTTGTGTTTTTTTTTTTGTTAATTGAGTTGGTAGGTAAGAATTTTTGTGCATCGCGTTTTACGCACGCCTCAAAAAACCTTCAGACCACCAAAGTTAGGGCCCAGTAGGCCTGATGCCTGATTCGGAGCTGCGGACTATCTGGCGGGTTTATCGGAGCTCCGGTTCGAAAACCCTAGTGCTTTAGGAACGGGTTGTTTTTAGTCAATAAGAGTCTTAAACCCCCTCTCTCCTCGCTCAAGGCATACATTTTTGTTAAGTTTAGAAGGGTGATTGCCGTGTAAAGAGATTCAATCAATAAAGATCAAAATCAGTGGTCATGGTAAAATTTATTATTAAAATGTGATTGAACACCTTTTGATAGCATACTTATGCTGTGTTGGGCTCTGAAAATTTAATATAAAAATTTATAATTTCTGGTTTATTTAAGATAGAGATTACTTTAATATGTCATGTTACAACATTACTTTGAAAACTCATAAAGTGATATAGGAAGCAAATTTTGTCTCTAAAAATATATTATGAAAACAAAAACGCATTTCAGCGTAAAATTTTAATTGCAAAAGAAAGTGCAAAAACGAAATACTACTGCTAAAAAATAATCAACGTTACTTTTATACAAAAAATAGTCCGAGTATTTTTTTTTTATCTATGCTAATATCGTACAGACGGGCAAAGGAATGTTGTTACAAACACCGCTCTTTGCATTTTACTGTTCAGTTATTCCGTTATGTTTTCAAAACTGAAGGGTTTGGAAATTTATGTTGTTTTGAAGTACCGTTAAAGCGGTTTGAGAGTCTCACGGAGTTTGGAGTGAATTTTAAAAGCTACGAAGAGGACCAATATTTATAGTCATTTACTGTCCGTGGTTTATTTTCATTCGGGTGAAGATTTTAAAGGGAATTTTTAGTGTGACATGTTGTTTTTTTTTGAGATTCAAGCCATTCTAGATGCTCATATTCGTGAGCAGCATTTTACAACACATGACACGATACAAGACGCAGCGATTGTCGTGCTGTCAAAGTCAAAGTCAAAATTATTTATTTCAATTAGACCAGGAAGGCACTTTTGAACGTCAAAGCAAATATAATAATATTAATAACGTCAGTCTGTCGGTCAGTCCTCTAGTGAAGCTATTTGCTCGTTCCAAAGTGTAGATTCCTATGGAGGAGAACGAGCAAGAAACTCCATAGGTTACTCTTTTTCAATCAGATTTACAATACTGCTACGCTGCTACGGACCATTCGACTATGGCGCCCTTCGTACCCTTTGCCTGGAATTATACACGCTTTCCGGCGCGCACGACGCTGTTGACATGTAGATTCGGCAACGTACGTGATAGTGCGATTGTTGCGCTGCTACTGGCGACTCGAGTTCCACGCGCAACACGCCCTCTGCCTGAAATCACGCTCACTTTCCAGTGCACGCGACATTGCTGGCTTGTCAGACTTGTTTGCCGATGGCTGTTGGGTTTGAATCCAGCGTCGATGCACAAACGGTGTTACGTTATTTTGCTTTGTGAGAAGGGAGGTTAAAAAGTAAGTTGTTGTAAATTCTATACCATTACCGCCCGTCATTATTCAAAAATAACAATGGTCACCTCTACATTTTTCTTATTCTTATAAGTCGCTTATATTAAAATCTAATCACAGACATAACTTTTCCGGAATATCCGATCTTCATCTTCAGTATTATTATCTTAAGCTCTATTTTATATTTATATAATAATTATACAGATTTTACTTGATTCCTCCTAGTCCTTTCCATCATCGAACCACAAGACAATCGGCGAGGCGTCACCGTTTCATGGTGGATATCCCACCCACTCGCACGAAGCGCTTCGCTTCAAGCTTCCTTGTGCGAACTACTAGGGAGTGGAACTCCTTGCCGGAGTCTGTGTTTCCTGATGGGTATAACCTGGGTGTCTTCAAAGCCCGAGTGAATAGGTTACTTATGGGCAGACGTGCTCCACCGTAGGCCGCATCATCACTTACCATCAGGCGAGATAGCAAACATAAACATAAAAAAATATATACAAATGGGAAATTTTATCAAAAAAGTTAAAATGCCGATAATTTGATTAAATGATCAAATCTCAGGAATGATGTAACTATCACGTGTTTAGGTCTTAACCTTTAACCCTGTATATGCAACCCTAAACTAATGTAGCTTCTAGGATACGACATGTCTTAAAACATTGTTTTTTTTTGTTGTTATCTATTGTTTTAGAAACTTTTCGTTTAAGAGTATGTCAGGCCCGGTTAAGAACATTGTAAGACAAGCTATAATATCGCATTTTTGGCGTGTGAGTCCAACTGGCACTTGACCAGTTTTTGTAAAATTAATCACACACACACACACACAACTTCACGCCTTTTATCCCCGAAGGGGTAAGCAGAGGCGCACATTACGGCATGTAATGCCGCTATACAATGTACACCCACATTTCACCATTTGTGTTATAAGTCTCATGTAATAGGGGGTGAGACTATTGCCATATACTGGACACAATTCCAGACTCCGTGCTACTACCGTAAAATTAATCTTATGTGTGTAATGTATGTACATATGTATGACAGTATTTCTGTATGTATGAAAAACGTCGCGTTAATGTAAAAGTTATTTATGTAAAGGAAAGGCTCCCACTTGAATATGTGATGTAATAACTTGACCTGAAATCGCTGAAATGGTATGAAATGAAATACTAGTTTTATCGCGCGAATTCGCTTGTAACATTCCGTATATTAAGGTATTTGGCTATTTCAGTCTGTAATCACTCAGTACACAGTCTGAATTTGTCAGTGTGTGGCAAAAGACCAAACTTAATACACGATACTCATAAGATAACTTTAAAAATGTGTTATTTATTGTATACTAGCGGACCCGACAGACGTTGTCCTGTCAAAATTAAAAATTAATTAAAAAAACATTGTCCAGCGGACAAAATTGTGAATATAAACCATTCTCAGATAGCCTTGAACACACACAAAAAAAATCATTAAAATCGGTCCAGTCGTTTAAGAGAAGTTCAGTGACATACACACTTACAGAATCTTATAATCTTATATTTATATATATAATCAGAATCTTATATAATATATATATATAAGCTATATATATTTATATATATATATATAATCGTTATGTATATATATATATATATATATATATATATATATATATAAGATATGATATGATATAGCTTCTCTGCCTACCCCTTTGGCATTAAAGTTGATACCCGGCTTCGCTTGCGTGGATTACGGATTTCGTAGCTAATAAATGTAGCCAAAAGTTACTTCTTTGTACATCAGCTACCTGTCAACAAAAGTACTGTCTAAATTGGTTCAGTCGTTGCAGATATTGGCCGGAACAAACAGACCAAACATTGCCAATGTGTAACAGTATATATATCGCCTCGTTGGCCGAGTGGTTTTTTTATATGTTTTTTTTTATGAGGCATGCCGGTAATCGAGCAGACGTATTACCTCATGGTAAGCAATCGCCGCCGCCCATGGACACTTGAAACACCAGAGGCTTTACAAGTGCGTTACCGGCTTTTTGGGTGTTAGGAATTTAAGGGTTGTTGTTCGGGAATGGGGATAGGGAAGATTGGGAAGGGGGAATTGGGCCTCCGAACCTCACTTACCAACGAAACACAACGCAAGCGTTGTTTCACGTCTGTTTTCTGTGAGGACGTGGTATTACTGCGGTCGAGTACCTAAGTGTCTGACTGGTACACAAGGTACAGATAACACAAACTGACTCAAAATGTAAGTAGGTAGGTAATAACCAGTGTCACTGAATTATGATTCAATCATAACCTCACTTTAGCCGACTGTCTACGTTTATGTGAACACGTATTTCTCCCAGAATTCACGTTTCGTATGTACGTGACTGTGTTTTTTTCATAGTTTTTGATATAATATTGCGTTAAATCAGTTCTTCTGGGACTCGTTGTAGCTATTATACATATAGGTATATATATAAAAGATTTTTGGCAAGCGCTTTTGCTCATGTAGACTTCTATATATTTCTCCTGAGTTCTAAAATTAAAGATTTAGAGTGATATTCATCACAGCTTAGCTGTGAAAACATGTGACCGTTTCCACTAATTCTAAGCTATGTAGCTATGCGAGGAAGACGCGTAGCTCGAGTATGCAATGTATCGATAGTAGGGAGACATCCATAGCCTGCATATTATCATATAAAAAACATAGCTTAGCTGAGTCTGTTTCCACCCGTGCTAAGCTATATGTACCTATCAATGAGCTGTGAAAACATGTGACCGTTTCCACTAATTCTAAGCTATGTAGCTATGCGAGGAAGACGCGTAGCTCGCGTATGCAATGTATCGATAGTAGGGAGGCACACATCCATAGCATGCATCTTTCCATATAAAAAACATAGCTTAGCTGAGTCTGTTTCCACCCCTGCTAAGCTATGTGTACCTATCAATGTGATTTGTGGAAGCTGAACGCATCCACAGCAATGTAGCATAGCACATTTCTGGTGAAAAAGCACTCTTGCTCCACTCTCTAGATCAATGGCATTTACCGTATTCATCATTCAATAACCATAAGCAATGCTTGTTTGCGCCCTTTCGTATGAAAAGGATCTCAGGAATCTATCTTTACATTCAGTTTTACATCTAAAAGTATCAATAGCGATAGTAAATAAGAGATATATAATGTAACTAGCGGACCCGACAGACGTAGTCCTGTCTACACGTCTTTAATTTGAAAATTTGTCGGATCCAATGTAAAACATTCCAAAATCAACAACTACTAATAAATTAAAAATTAATTAAAAAAACATTGTCCAGCGGACAAAATTGTGAATCTAAACCATTCTCAGATCCCCTTGAACACACAAAAAATTTCATCAAAATCGGTCCAGTCGTTTAAGAGAAGTTCAGTGACATACACACTTACAGAAGAATTATATATATAAAGATATTGGCCACGTGTACATAATACATACATATATAGCCATTGCCATTGAAACCTCAGAAATAGGTACAGCGGCTCCAATTAACTTAAGTGGTTTAGAAGACTTTGATCTTATTCTGAGAATTATAGCACTGTTATGGAGTATTTTTCCTTTATTGGGTAGGCTGGTAATCGATCAGACATTGTCACCTGATGGTAAGTGGTTTAAGTTTGGGAGAGCCATGCTTCGGCACGAACTGGTGTGATACCACGGCCTCACAGAAAAACGACGTGAAACAACGCTTGCGTTGTGTTTCGTTGTATGAGTGACGTTACCGGAGGCCCAATTACCCCGTTCCCAATCTTCCCAATCCCCGATTCCCCCAAAAAGCCGGCAACGCACTTGTAACGCCTCTGGTGTTTCAAGTGTCCATGGGCGGCGGCGATTGCTTACCATCAGGTAATACGTCTGCTCGACTACCGGCTTGTTTCATAAAAAAAAAATTGCATCAGTACCTAAGTGTCTCACTAGTACACAAGGTACAGATAACACAAACTGACTCAGAATGTAAGTAGGTAATACCCAGTGTCGCTGAATTATGATTCAATCATAACCTCACTTTAGCCGACTGTCTACGTTTATGTGAACACGTATTTCTCCCAGAATTCACGTTTCGTATGTACGTGACTGTATTTTTTTCATAGTTTTTGATATAATATTGCTTTATATGAGTTTTTCTGGGACTCGTTATAGCTATTATACATATAGGTATATATTTATATACAAGATTTTTGGCAAGCGCTTTTGCTCATGTAGACTTCTATATATTTCTCCTGAGTTCTAAAATTAAAGATTTAGAGTGATATTCATCACAGCAAGCCATCACAGCTTAGCTGTGAAAACATGTGACCGTTTCCACTAATTCTAAGCTATGTAGCTGTGCGAGGAAGACGCGTAGCTCGAGTATGCAATGTATCGATAGTAGGGAGACATCCATAGCCTGCATATTATCATATAAAAAACATAGCTTAGCTGAGTCTGTTTCCACCCGTGCTAAGCTATATGTACCTATCAATGAGCTGTGAAAACATGTGACCGTTTCCACTAATTCTAAGCTATGTAGCTATGCGAGGAAGACGCGTAGCTCGAGTATGCAATGTATCGATAGTAGGGAGACATCCATAGCCTGCATATTATCATATAAAAAACATAGCTTAGCTGAGTCTGTTTCCACCCGTGCTAAGCTATATGTACCTATTAATGTGATTGGTGGAAGCCGAACGCATCCACAGCAATGTAGCATAGCACATTTCTGGTGAAAAAGCACTCTTGCTCCACTCTCTAGATCAATGGCATTTACCGTATTCATCATTCAATAACCATAAGCAAAGCAACTACTTGTTTGCACCGCTTTCTTTGAAAAGTATCTAAGAAATCTTTTCTTACATTCAGTTTTACATCTAAAAGGATCAATATCGATAGTAAATAAGAGATATATAATGTAACTAGCGGACCCGACAGACGTTATCCTGTGTACTGACATGTCTTTAATTTGAAAATTTGACGGATCCAATGTAAAACATTCCATTGAACAACTACTAATAAATTAAAAATCAATTAAAAAAACATTGTCCAGCGGACAAAAGTGTGAATCTAAACCATTCTCAGATCCCCTTGAACACACAAAAAATTACATCAAAATCGGTCCAGTCGTTTAAGAGAAGTTCAGTGGCATACACACTTACAGAAGAATTATATATATAAAGATATTGGCCACGTGTACATAATACATACATATATAGCCATTGCCATTGAAACCTCAGAAATAGGTACAGCGGCTCCAATTAACTTAAGTGGTTTAGAAGACTTTGATCTTATTCTGAGAATTATAGCACTGTTATGGAGTATTTTTCCTTTATTGGGTAGGCTGGTAATCGATCAGACATGTCACCTGATGGTAAGTGGTTTAAGTGTGGGAGAGTCATGCTTCGGCACGAATACCACGGCCTCACAGAAAACCGACGTGAAACAACGCTTGCGTTGTGTTTCGTTGTGCGAGTGACGTTGCCGGAGGCCCAATTCCCCCTTCCCAATCCCCGATACCCCCAAAAAGCCGGCAACGCACTTGTAACACCTCTGGTGTTTCAAGTGTCCATGGGCGGCGGCTATTGCTTACCATCAGGTGCTACGTCTGCTCGTTTACCGGCGTGTTTCATAAAAAAGTGATCGGCGGCAACCATGGACACCCGAAACACTAGAGGCGTTACTAGTGCGTTGCCGGCCTAGTGGGGTGTTAGGAATTATGAATTTAAGGATTGTTTGAGGAATGGGAAATTTTCCAGCAACAAATTTATGCCTCCTCTTGTGTTTCGTCCATGGGCAGCGACGATTGCTTACCATCAGGTGATAGGTCAGCACGTTTACTGGCTTTTAATGGTTTTTAATGGTATATTAAAAACTAGCTCTTGTTCCCTGTACATTACATATTTGATCGACAGAGTTAATGCCGATAGGCATATTGAATTCTTTATGAATACATTTCTGTGTACATTAAATTTAAATAAATCGTACTCTGTGAAACCCTGAATTGTTTCCTTCAGGAGTAATTATAAAATTACAAGTTAATTTGTATAAAATTGAGAGACAGACTCGAGTGAACGTTGTTTTTCAAAGGAAGTAAGTATACGAGTGTTTACTTTTAAAATATTTCTTTGGAAAACTTGAAACGTCGAGTGCAAAGTCTTAAAATCTGAAGTATTTTATTTATACATACAAGGTGTTCTAAAATTATCTGCCACGGCTTTAATGGGAGGTAGTGTTGTGTTTAAAGATTGCAATAGTGAATAAATTTCGTACCCTGGACCAGTTAATTCAATTTGAGAACATAAAGATATTGAATAAACATTGACTCTACTTTGGATAAAGTGGTATGGAAATACGCACGATAATCGAAACGAGAACTCGTTCGGCACTCTGATTGGCCAACTGGAATAAACCAACCAATCAGAGCGCCAAACGCGCTCTCGCATCGATTACTTTAAACGTCAAGCAAACTCGTACTGAGGGTACCGATATCGCTTTCATCCAGTGTGGACATAGGCTGCTCCAATTTCATGCTACTGATCTCAATCTCAATAAGTGTAACAGAGCCATGCTTCGGCACGAATGGGCCGGCTCGACCGGAGTGATACCACGGCCTCACAGAAAACCGACGTGAAACAACTTGCGTTGTGTTCCGTTGTGTAACCGGAGACCCAATTAACCCCCTATTATTACCCAATCATCCCTATCCCCAGTTCCCCAACAACTCTTAAATGCCTAACCCCCAACACGCAACGCACTTGTAACGACTCTGGTGTTGCAAGTGTCTATGGGCGGCGAGATTGCTTACCATCAGGTGACCCGTATGCTTGTTTACCGGCTTATTCCATAAAAAAATCTTTAGTCTGAAATATTCAGTTTAAAATCAAGCACACTGAACCATTATTCACACATGATGCCAATACTGTAATACTGAAACTCCTGAAAGTTTCACAACTAGTCACTGTTTCAGTTAATTTCAGTGAATTTTCGTCTGAAATTTAACGACTAAGTGTTTTCGGACTTGATCGGCAATAGTTTCAGTGGCCTGGCCTGAATTTCAGGGACAAACTTTATGGTTAGTTTCGTTGATTAAGTGGTTGTAAGTGTGATTGCTGAACAAAAGGTTTTCGGTTGATTGATCAAGAAGTTTTCTTTGTTATTCCTGATTAACAATGACAAGGATTCATGACTGGCATTAGACGTACTATTGTAATAGGTATAACGTTAAAACAATATGAAAACTAAGAACAATAAAGTTTTCATATTTTTTAAATCAATTTATTTCAACTAAACCATAAAATGTCAAAAAGTTAAGAATGTATAAGTGTGGGAGAACCATGCTTCGGCACCGAATGGGCCGGCTCGACCGGAGTGATACCACGGCTTCACAAAAAACCGACGTGAAATAACGCTTGCAATGTATTTCGTTGTGCGGGTGAGGTTACCGGAGGCCCAATAACCCCCTTTTCCAATTTTCTCAATGTCCCATTTCTCAACAACCCTTAAATTTCTAAACCCCAAAAGGCCCTCTGGTGTTTTCATTGTCCATGGGCGGCGGCGATTCCTTACCATCGGGTAATCGATCCACTCGTTTACGGGCTTATACCATAAAAAAATATTCAAGTTTATCACACTGCGATGCTGCCTGAAATCTATCAAATGTATGTAGTCCATTGCTCGTCTCTTAAGAAACTCATGAGAAGAATAGGGATAGATACCATCATACAATTAAAATCAAAATGCAAGCAGAACCGTACCACAATAACTGAAAAAACTCAACAAAAAGTTATTTAAAGAGCAGAGACATTTTCTAAAGGAAAGTATACTTATATAAAAATGTGAAGCTTACAGAAAATATATATTCATTTGAGTTACATTTCCGTAGAACTCACAATTAGTGTAGAGGCGACATCGTTTTAGTAATTATGCCTGGCTTATGTCACATGAGTAGGGGGGTGGAGTAATTTGTAAGAGGTAGCGAGTTGACGCAATAATACGTTATGTCACTACTCTCTACTTAGTGTTGGACCCATGTTGGAACCCTGTGGCACTCCAAATTTTGGCTGTGTGAGGTGTGATGTCTTTAAAAATCCTCTGTTGATCCTGGACATTTAAACGGCAATTTAAACCCACTTATTATTGAAGTTGAACCCACGGACGACACTTGATTGCATTTTTCATTCACTAGCAAAATGAGGAAAAAACAATTTAATCATGTCTGGTCAAGTTTGGGAGAGCCATGCTTCGGCACGAATGGACCGGCCCGACCGGAGTGATACCACGGCCTCACAGAAAACTGACGTGAAACAACGCTTGCGTTATGTGAGTGAGGTTACCGGAGGCCCAATCTCTCCCTTCCCGATCTTCCCTATCCCCGATTGCCGAACAACAACCTTTAAATTCCTAACTCCCAAAAAGCCGGCAACGCACTTATAACGTCTCTGGTGTATCAAGTGTCCATGGGCGGTGGCGATTGCTTACCATCAGGTGATACGTCAGCTCGTTTACCGACGTGTTTCATAAAAAAATAGTCTATTTTAAAAACATTAACCAATTAGGTACCTATTCCTCAACTCTTTCGACTTTTCAATACAACAAAATATACAAAATAATAGCGCTTTCATTCGTGGATTTGATGATCTATTCTATGTATTTAATTTTCGAATTTTCGTAGCTAATTTTCTAACGTTAATGACGTCATAACGCCCTATTTCGTTCAAAACTCAAAGGAAATAAATATGCATAGTTTTTGACGTTTCGAAAAAAATATTGAATTCGACTAGAAGGCAACCACCTACTAGTATAAAAATGAACAAACTTTTGTGTACATATATTATTTCTGACATAAGCTCAGAAACATTCCTATCACTCATAACTTGTTCATCTCTTTCATAACGTCAAAGGTCTTGATATAATGAACGTGAATCACTACAAACATACGACGCGATGTCTACAAGCTGTTTATCATTACCGCGGTATTTGATCTGAGAAGAAAATATGTACTTACGTGGAGTTTTTGTGAATTACCTTATTAAGCTTTCATGTATATTTGTGTGATATATGGTGAAATGTAGGCTTGCTATGGCCTAATTATGTGATAGAAATCTGTTTTTTCTGTTAGTTAGAGCCTAGTAAGGAATAATGCTACGTGTTATGTAGTAATATCGTGGTGGCCCGGAGGTTTACACGCCTGCTTCCCATGCATGAGAAGTTGGTCTTAAATCTACCAACGACAAGTACCAATGTGACTCTTTCCAAGTTATATGTGACTTTTACCGGAGGCTCAATTACCCCTTCTCAATTTTCCAACAACATTTAAATTCCTAACCCACAAAAGGCCGGTAACGCACTTATGTAACGCCTCTGGTATTTGGGGTACCCATGGGTGGCGGTGGCGGCCTATCAGGTGATAAGTTTGCACGGTTACCAGCTTATACCATAAAAAAAGTTTCATCATATGGTTCAGTCGTTTTTCTAATGCGACTTATTTTTATTAAATTTTAATCATAATTAACCAGTACTGCATTATTTACATGTTTACTGAAAATAAGTATCTAATTCACACAAAAACAAATTGTCTATCAACGATGTTTCTAACAACAATGACTGTCATTCGAAATCGCTCGCAATTTCAAACGGACATTTACCGAAAATTTGAAGTAAGTAAAACGAGAGAGTATGACAAAAGACATAATTATCAAGCGAAGTACTTTTGGGAAATATCTTAGAGTGAACCAATGAAGACGAAAACATTCCTTTTCAGGTTACTGAAGCAACTGAAAACTGAAAACTGAACAAAACATCGAGTACCGTGTCTGTGATAGAAACAAAGAGAGAGAGTTTTTCTTAAAGAAAAATCAAAACAAAACAATTTTTTTGTTGACAGTTGAAAAAAAAACAAACAATTTGCGCGTGTTATCTGTTGCGATATTTGAATTTTAAAAAAATAACGTTCGATGTTGGGTTCTCAATTTGAAAAGTAAGTGTTGCTAGAGAAATAAATACTTAATAGATTCATTTTGTTTTTCGAACCAGTGTCAGATTTTTCGAGTGTTGCCAGTTGAAAAAAAACTTCTTTATTTTTTTTTTTGTTTGCGTTGTTAGTTAGCTAGGAGTGTTGCCAGTGTTTATAATTTAATTTTTGTGTGTGGTTTTGTGACAATAGTGACGTCACAGGAATCAACAATGACGAAGAACTTTTTGACCGTGACCAACATTGTGAACGAAGGGATCAAAGGCAGCAAGATCTCTAAGCTTGGCTTGTCCAAGTACCTCTCGCAATCTCTGTAAGTATCTAGACTAGTTTAGCAAGTGATTTTTACAAGAAACCATTTTTTTTTTCTCTCCTAACAGCTCCGACATTGACACCATCACATGCCTAATGTCTAACATCATTATATTTTATTTTTAAGGGAGAAAATCATCCAATGAATTCTACCACCTTGGTCGAGGCGAGAGGGAGTGTCAGACTCTTACTGAAAAAACACACTGTTCCTACTCCTACTTTTCGTGCCGGAGCCCCGGTAAACCGGCTAGGTGGTCCGCAGCTCCGGGTTATCGCAGCCTGCCAGTATATGTAAAGAACCTCAACCGCTATACTAGTCCTTTTTTTAAACGATTAGGACACACTAGACTAGGATTTTCTCCTGTATCGTGAACAAACAGATACAAGTTCACATACACAAGACACCCAGACCCGAAACAACAATTTGTGGATCACACAAAGAGTTGCTCCGTGCGGGAACCGAAACCGCTACACGTTGCACGGCATCCAGTTGTTCAGCCACAGCGCCAATCGTGCAGTCATCTCACATCCAAATAATAATAGCTTTGAATGAACCAGTATAGTTCCGGAGATTTCTGCTTTCAATCAAACAAACTAAACAAAAAGAAAACAGCTTATTAATAAGTTCAAAAATGGGTCTATTTTGTGTTGTTTCATTGTTTTTGTATTTTTTTTAAACAAGATTAATGATCTAGACTTTTCGAGTTATTAAATAATAATATAGTTCTGGTTTGAAGCTTTAGTAGAAAACTCAAAAATCTAAAAAAAAAAAATATTTCTTTCGAGTAAAAATTCAAGACTAACCAACCAAATAAAAAATTAAAACGGACTCCTTTTAAAACGGCTGGCAACGCACCTGTGACTTCTTTGGTGTTGCGGGTGTCCATGAGCAGTGCTGATCGCTATCAGGTGACACGTCTGCTCGTTTGCCACCTATTCCATAAAAAACAAAAAAGACCGTTCGATACAAATTGCATAAAATAAGTTGACTGAATAAGTGACTTGACTGCACGATTGGTGCGGTGGCTGGGCAACTGGCTGCCGCGCAACGGGTAGCGGGTTCGATTCCCGTACGGAGCAACTCTTTGTGTGATCCACAAATTGTTGTTTCGGGTCTGGCTGTCACGTGTATGTGAACTTGTATGTTTGTAAACGCACCCACAACACAGGAGAAAATCCTAGTGTGGGGCAACGTTTTTTTAAGGAAAAAAAAAGTATAGAAAATAGCATAACCAATTTTCTAGAAGCAGTTTTATAAATATAATAAATAAATACGACGTCAAAAGCAATTTTTACTTCTGACTCTTTCAGAGCTGAAAATATCGAGTTGTTCAGGAAATTCCGACCTCAATACGAGGTCTCGATAAATCTCAAAATCGGAAATATTTCTAGCAAATAAATTATATGAAGTTTGTTACTGCAAGGCAACTAATGTGAACCTTATTCATCAAATCTTATGAAAGAGAAATCAACTTTATTTTGTTAGTTCTTAACGTTGATTTTTCAGTGCAAAAAGTGGGAAATAAGAATGAAATTGAAATAATATCTTGACAATATGTTTCGGACACTTTTCCATCAGAGATGTGCTATGTAGCTATGGTACGAAGATGTAATAGTTAAGCTGTGAAACTATTTGACCGTTTCCACTAATACTAAGCTATGTAGCTTTGCGACGAAGTTGCGCAGCTCGAGCATGCGATGTATCGTATAGTAGGGAAGCCATCCATAGCACACATCTTGCCATATAAAATATCATACCTTAGCTGAGTCCGTTTCCACCAGTGCACCAAATAAATAAATAAAAGCACCATTGAGATTGCAAAATTGGTAATATAAATGTATAAATTTGAGAAAATATTTTAATCAATGGTAATAAAATCAAAACGATATTTTTCTAGTTGATTGAACTGTGTTTATTAAAACAATATTTAAACTATTGCCTCGGCATGGTAATTGCAAAATACTTCAACACTGATTAGAAATTTTGCGGGTGGAGATGCTTAAAATCACACCTAGTTTTACACCTATGTGTGATTCGCACGCTCTATTAGTTTATCTGCTCATGATGAAGAGTCTTTTCAACTTTTCTCCATTACTTTAAGTGAGTAAACCGTGATTTTTAGTTAAAGAAATAATCATGCTCAATAGTGAATTGAAGTCAATTTAAAAACAAACAATCTTCATAAAAGAACCAAATTTAAAAAACAAAGAAAGAAAAAGATAAAAATTCAAATAGAAAGAATCTTAGAATATTCCTTTTTTCCAAATATATTTGGCGTTTGCGCGTCATTCTGCAAATTGACTGTCATTCTCGAAAATGAGAGGCAATTTGCTAGCGAATTTATTTTAAAAAAAAACATAGTTTAG
Organism: Spodoptera frugiperda; assembly: GCF_023101765.2. Classification (NCBI taxonomy): domain Eukaryota; kingdom Metazoa; phylum Arthropoda; class Insecta; order Lepidoptera; family Noctuidae; genus Spodoptera; species Spodoptera frugiperda. Next base: position 2,874,436 of record NC_064232.1, on the reverse strand, counting down.
CTATTTGCACATGACTTGAGATTTTGCAATTTAAGTTTTGAATTAGACTCGATATATTTCTAGACACTGAGAATACACACCTACGATTTTCTTTTATTTTTATTTAAGTTTATAATCCTTGAATTTAACAGCATTTACTTTAGAAAAAAAGCTGTACGTACAGTAAAATTGAAGGATTATAAACTTTTATAAGTACCGTATATCAATTATTTTCCTTCCTCAAAAAAAAGAGAATCTAATAAAGGTCGCATAAAAAAACCGCATCAAAATCCGTTGCGTATTTTTAAAGATTTAAGCATATAAAGGGACAGAGAAAGCGACATTGTTTTATACTATGTAGTGATAGGGATGTGTAAGTTTGGTTGTTTGGATGTTTGCACGCCAACCACGCTGAAAATAATGAACAGATGTCGATTAAATTTGGTATACAGACAGGGTATGAGCCGATGGGTAATCGGACACTCTTTATCTTACGGTAACAACAGCGAAGCCGGTAGTATAATCTAAACGTCCGAAGGATTAGAGATTTGATTTTTTTGTTCGAATTGTCGCAACTCATTATCAACACCTTGACCGCCATATCAGTCAATAATGACCGACGCTTAGCGAAGGATCTGCCTTCAACAGTTTTCTTTCGGTTTGTGGTGATACGTGACAAGTGACAGATGACAGAAGTCGCATATAGACTATCGACGAACACATCAACGAATAGCGTCAAAAATATCCTGCGTCGCACATATGAAGTTTAGGTACATGCGAATAAACATGGATAGCAAATCCCAACAAACCACAGTTGGGCAGAAAGATCGCCAGGCATGATCCTTGCCTGGTCGGATAATCCTTCTTTTCTTAGGGAACTTTACTCTCTGTTCAATAAAATTTAATGCTTTATATCAAATTTAATTTTTCATATAACATAAATCAACAGCATTTGTCTCAAACTATGGCATAAAATATAGCATCTCAGATACTATTTCCACTAGACTTTCAGGATATCAGTTACAAAGTGCCAGGTCCTAACCACCGGGCGACCGTATTAATTACAGCGCCTAATTGTTTTACTTCTTCATCACGACTTGAAAATGGCCTGAAGTATAGGCGAAAGCGTATTTAAACAGCAGCTCATGTAGTGTAGATGTCCAGTCAACAAGGATGTAGCGAGGTTGACTGTCCAGGCGACACACGTACTTAGGTATCGTCATGAGCTAATGTTCACATCTAAACAGCAGCTCATGTAGTGTAGATGTCCAGTCAACAAGGATGTAGCGAGGTTGACTGTTCAGGTACATTTTGGTCCAATCGCAATGATCTTCTAACTTATACCAAACGAAAATTAAAGGTCTCTCATGAATCCCCTTTTATTTTAATGAACTTTGGGTCTGGGCAGTATTGGAGCTACCTGAGTTTATTACCTGAACTATATCCTGATTTCTGACATTTATTTATATGGTTTCTTATAGTCATTGTAATAAGGGTTATATTTCTGATGAAGTTTTCGAGCTCCTTGGTAATATATGTATGAGTGAGCAAGCTAACTAGCTTTATATTAGGCTGTGCTTGCTTAAGTCGACTAAGTATTATGATAGCCAAGTGAGGTGTTATGAAGAGATATTTATATATTTTTTATGAAAGGGGTTTATATTCAGAATACTGCCCAATGTTGAACTATGTTTAACACCCAATCCATGAGACATGTCTTTTAAGGCTTTTCAGTTTCGAAATTATTCTAATTAGCCTATGAAAAAGTCATGTTGTGGCACGAACGAGCTAGCTCGACCGGAGTGATACCCCGGCCTAAGAGAAAACCGACGTAAAATAACGCTTGCATTATGTGAGTGAGGTTACCGGACACCAAATTACCCCCTTTTCAATCCCCGATTTCCCATTTGAGAGTTGTTGAAATTCCTAACCCCTAAAAGACCAGCAACGCACTTGTAACGCCTCTGGTGTTTCGGGTGTTCATGGGCGACGTCGATTGCTTACCATCACGTGCTCCGTCTATTCGTTTACCGGCTTATACAAGACTTAAAAAAAAGACAAACGTCAAGCCAGCATTTTATTTATGAGTACCCATAAGCCTAGGCCTAATGCCATGCATTTGTGCACTTTATCATCGGTTTTTCTTAAGCCCAGAATTGTTGATATTGAATTTTATACTGCAAAGTATATAAGACTTAATCATACTTTGTATATAATAGAAATGAATTTACACCAATCACAATTCTATTAAGAAAATTTTTCTATTAATACGCAATAACAATTTCATTGAGATTATTTTTGTAATTAACTTTTATTACGGTAATAAGCAGATTTTCCTTTTGTATCCATAATTAAAATCAATTACCGTTTGAAAGTCTTTGTCAATGAATTCCATTCGAAGTTATTCAATAAGTAAAATTAATTGGCAAATAATTGGAAACGGTGCTTAATTAGTTTTTCTTGGAAAATGCCGTTTATTTATTTATTTATTTATCAGGCTGTTTGTTACATCGATTTGCTTAGAGAAATAAGGACCATACTACATTGTGTCAATACACACACAGAATATGAAGAACTCAGTACCGACTCTTTGAGACAAATTTAAATTTCAGACCATTTGATATTTCGAACACATTTTTTTTAAGTAAGTAAGTAAGTAAGTGATGATGCGGCCTACGATGGAGCACGTCTGCCCATAACCAACCTATTCACTCGGGCTTTGAAGACACCCAGGTTATACATATCTGGAAACACAGACTCCGGCAAAGAATTCTTTAGCAGTTCGCACAAGGAAAGTTTCGGTAATTGGAAATATTTTAATAGTCCCTCCAGTTTCAATTTTACGTGAATCGACTATTATACGTTTTATAGCAAATGAACTATAACATATTTTTTATACCCAGCTCTTCAGGGAACAATATAAGTACCTACCTGCTAAATACATTATTAATGTAAACTAAACTTAGTTAATTTGACTTTACCATCTTAGACCTGAAAAACCCATTTCAGCTTTCAGTCTCAAGGTAGCTATAAAAAATAATAGCCAACCATTCCCTTAGCAAAAATTTTTCTTGAAACTCAACTGAAAAAAAAAGTAAAATAACTAAGTTTCAGGTTTCAAAATTCAACGTCATTACACCTGGGCCCATTTTAATTATTATTTTTGGCCTTTCAGCAAAGCCTTTTTAATTTTCAGGGCCTTTTTTTGGGCTGAAGTTTATTTTTGTTTTCATTGCATAGAATGTTTAAGAGCATGAGTAATGTTAAAACCAGTTTGTTTTTTTTATAGTATAAGCCGGTACATGAGCAGACGGGATTACCTGGTGGTAAGCAATAGCCGCCGCGGAACGCTACGCGCCGCACGCACGGGTCTGGTTCTGTTCGGGCGGTGAGCTACCCTTGCTCGCCGTCCGCAGGCCCGCAATTACGGTGGCCGGAGATCATCCCGCGATCCCCGACGCCCGGTGTGTCTCTCGCGACGACTAGGGCGTGAGGAGGTTTGTTCTCTCAAGCGCCCCGCCTCCTCTTTAGCTTACATGACTGCTTCGCAGAAAGAGGAGACTGCATCCCAGTCCCTCTCGGTCCGCAGCATGGCATGAACCAGTGCCAGGCGCGAGAGGTCGCCGTCGCCGACCACATCCCTGAGGACTTGGCGGTGCTCAGCCCACGCAGGGCACACCGCCACCGTATGTTCTACCGTGTCCTCCGGGCGGTCCTCGTTGCGCTAACCATGGATTTTATACCTACCTAAGACAATTAATTACTATTGACAATCGCCGCGCCGTGTGTCACGGAATGCTGCTCATGAATATCAGCCTCTAGCATGGCTTGAAACTAGTCGAGTTCCTCGTCAAACAGTTACGTGAGTAAGCCGATAACATAATTATTTATTAATTTGGTATGTCTCACGAAAACTGTCACATATTCACTCAATTTAAAACAAACTAGATAAAAAAGAGAAAGAAAAAAATATACTGTCACGTATAGTATACCTTAGTATTCATTCTGCGTATTGTTTAGACTTCTCACGTTTATATCTAGGTTAAACAAAAAGTCTAGATTTTCGTGTATAAATCTAGATATTTGTGACGGCCTAAAGATACATTTTATGCTAAAGTACTTCTTTTTATTCCATCTTCATACTTTTGCTCTTTGCGTCAAAGGTTTTATGCGATACGAAAAGTTGTTTTTGCTGTAGTAAATTGGGCTTTATTATGTGAGTGATAAGGTGGTGGATTTAGTTGGACTGTTGTGATAAGTAGATATGGAGGTAAGATGTATACAATCTGTTATTTCTTTAGTAAATTTCATCTTAGAGATGCTTGGTACAATAACTTTCCATGGGTTTAGGCGTTTTTGCCATATCTATTACTGGAAGCAAGTATAACAGCTCACACATAGGACCCACTTAGTTTTAAGTCAAATTTCCGTGGTGCTTGGCGACTGGGCTTCTCCCAGTTGTGCAGTCTCTTTTGTTGCTTTAGGCTTCATTCTGTCACTTTGTTTCCTGCATTAAATTCACCGAGGGAAGTGGAAACAATCGTTTTTTTTTCTTCTCCTCTATTAATATATTTTGATTTATTTCGTTGCGAAAACCACAGCCTGGGACGCGCCGGACTTCAGTGTTTCGGTGTTTTTATTCCCAATCTTCTCAATCTCCGATTCCCCAACAACCCTTAAATTCCTAACCCCCAAAAGGCAACGCAATTTTATCGCTTCTGGTGTTCTAGTGTTCATCAGGTGTTCCGTCTGCTCGTTTACCAGCTTATTCCATGAATCAAGTGACCTCCACAGGTGCCGTCCTATCTCAGAAAATACTTATATTTCTCAGTTATTATTTTGTTTTGGCACCGTGTAGTGTATTAAACATGACGATGAGATTACTGGGACGTAAAACTGTCTATTACTCAAATAATTTCTGATAGCCTGGCGTGTTGCCAGAGTCAACAAGTTTGCCAGAATATTCTCATAAAAAACGATCTTCTCTTATTGTGCATAAACAGATTACGTATATATTTCTGTTCGAGTTATCGACGGATCAAGTTATAATACTTTCAGGATTTTTGTTGATATCGAAGTGTTCAGTTGTAGAATCATAATTTGGATTAATTTCCATATTTATTTAAAATTCTCTAAATTTACATTTTTAAATACTACAACATACAAAATAAAATAATATTTAAAAATATAAAAATAGATTAATTAATGGATTGACTCACGAAGCACGAGGTGAGAGGGAGTGTCAGACACTTACTGACTAAAAACCACCCCGTTCCTGCTTTTCGAGCCGGAGCCCGGTAAACCCGCTAGGTAGTCCGCAGCTCCAAAGACCTACAGACCTCTTTCTCCGCAATGCCACTAGTGACGACTCAACCAATGAAACGGTCTTCTATAAAACAATTAGATGCAACTACATACATAACTTCATGCCTGTCTCCCATGGGGGTAGGCAGAGACAATGCATCGCCAATTCATCATCATCATCATCAGCCGAGAGACGTCCACTGCTGAACAAAGGCCTCCCCTAGTCCTCCACGTAGAACGACAAACCGCCACCCATAAAATTTGCATCGCCCTAATTTGCTACACGCTTAAATTAGATGCAACTATCAATTTTATTAATTTTCTACCACTAAGTCCCAAGAGATACCATGCAGTTTAATACATTCCATGAACAAAAGCCTTACTCAAATTGGAACAAGTGAACCAGCCTTCTAGTGAACACTACAAAATGTGCTCCAGGGAACAAAATGTCTCAATTTTCCAAACGCTTTACTGCAGGAGACATAAATTTGAGAACTTTGAAACAAAAGCCTCTGTGTTGGTTTATTAGTTGCATGGGCGAACGGCTGAATAATGGAAGTTTATACAAAATCTTTAGGGTGATTCTTCACTAGAGATATGTTATGTACTATGCTGCGAGGATATTAGCTTAGCTGTGAAACTATGTAACCGTTAGACAGCTATGTAGCTGTATGAGGTTGATTTGCAGCTCTAGTATGTGATGTGTCGATAGCAGGGAAGCCATCTATAGCACACATTCTTAGCACGCATCCATGGCACGCACTCATAGCACGCATCTTTCTATATAAAATCTATATAATCTTTCTATATATAAAAAACATAGCTTACCTTAGTCCGTTTTCACCAGTGCTAAGCTATGTGTGCCAAGCCATACACATCCACAGCAACAAAGCATTACACATCTCTGGTGGAAAAACACCCAAAAGATCTTGCATAAACCTGTTCTTTCCATTCTTTAGCAGTTCGCCCATGCAACTGATAAACCCTTACAGCCTTAGTCGCGGGTATATAGCACCCGAAGGAAGAGTAGGGCTGATGATTAATGTCTTATACTCTAATGACACTTTAATTTGAATTGCAATTTTTGCCTTACCCCTTAATTACATCTTAAACCACCAAACTTAAAGACCATTGAACGATAAAACAATCATTTTATTCGAAAATAAAATCTAAGTTGTTAGCAACAGGATTCAAACTTCGACACGCTACATGGGTATCAAACGACAGTTCTTAGTTTGACAAAGGAAAAGTTTTGGGGACGATCTACGTGATTTATTTTCTGAGTAAACTGCCTGCTTTTTAGGTGTTTATTATTCTTTTGTGATATTACATTACGTTCCTCTTTAAACGGGGTTAGCAGGGGTGCAACGCAGTGTAGATATTGAGTATAAGGTTGGCCCTGTCTGAAAAACAGAACAGCGTTTATGTAATCTACAAATAGTTATTTCAGATTTGAATATGATTATACTCAATCACGGCGTAGCAATGCGGCCAGTCTTCTGGGAACTTTTACTAGTGACAGCAACTATGGACGACTAATTTGATGCCATTTTTTTTTTAATTTTAATTTTAAGTTAGTTTTTTTTCCATTATAGGTATTTTTAAATTGTAAATAATGTGTAATCATAGAAATAGATTGGAGATCATCGCGACACAGAAGAATATCTTTTTTAGGTATCCATTTTTTTATGTTATCTTTTTACTATATATGTGTACAATATGTCGCGACGAGAATATCAGTTTTGATTAGGAATTAGAATCAATGCTCGATTTCGTGTCGGACGGCCTCTGCACCATGTCCATGACACATCATATCAGTAACCGTGGCAACACAACGGAATCAACTAAACCTCTTGCAACGATCTAACCAAAAGTTATGACGTTGTCATCCTTACTTACAACGGCAGCCGAAATCCAACACATGGCATTGTTGCGTGGCACAATAGCAATCCTCCCCGCATAATATTTATGCTGCAAATCCCATTAAACCATCATCAATTGCCATTGTCTGCCATACTAAATGACAACCAGCCTAAGTCTTTTGTAACAGTATCTAAGATGATACTAATAAAAAAAAAAGAAACCTCTCTACTAGCGTAGCCTCTTATTCCAACAAAAATGACAGGTATAAGATCAGACTATTCATAAAAAATTTAATACTTAGCACGCATTAAACACGAGTCTGTATCATTAAAAGCCATTCCTACTTATAGTCTAGTGGTAAAATAGCAGGAAAAACAGAAATAGGTCACTTTCCACTTAAGGGACTCCACATAAACTACAACGTAAGAAAATCAAGGACAAAAAAGTGCACATTAATAAAGGCGCTCGCTGTAGGACAAACATTTATAACAGAAAAAGCGCTATTTCTTATAAACGGTCACAAATAAGTCTCTTGTCTACTCTTTAAAATAACTCAGACGCAATATCTATTCAACATTTTCTTTTTACTTTAAACAAAATGCAAATTTTGTGTCATTTTCAAAGTTGAAACTAACTCGGTACTTATCTTTTTGTTGTCCGGCTTTATTACTGTATTTTTGCACAGTAACAAAGGCGGACACTAAAAAATGTTACTATTCTACAAAATAGTTTCCTTTTGACGTTTTTGTTCGTTTTGTATGAATACGAAAATATGGTAATCTGTTGAGGTCTATTTATTTTTGATGATTTTCTTCGGTGGCCAAGATATTGGTGAGTTTAACTAAGCTGTACAGTTGATTTTTTTTTTAATTATTTAAAATACTTTCTTGTTCGAGTGGTCTTAAGTATAACTGCCGTATAAAGAAGTCTTGGTATTAGGAATAAGGTTGTAGGCTCAAACCCTCGGCGCGTTGGGTTCCGCGCGTATTTCAAAGAGCCATCAGACCACAGTTGGGGTTCAGTAGGGCGAGCATCAGCCCTACTGAGCACTCGGAGCTGCGTACTATCTAGTTAGTCACTAGGCGTCCAGCTCGAAGAACAGAAGTAGTATCGGTGGAACCCGTCACATAGTTTCACAGCTCAGCTATAGCATAGCTACATAGCACATCTCTGGTGGAAAATCACCCTATTTCTTCCAGTCTTAAAGATCTAACGATTACAGTAATAAGCAGCATAAAGTTTTAACTTGCCAACTTGAAAAGTTTCAAAAGGTTATGAAGTAAAGTGTCAGTCATTTGTCAGAACCATTTCAAGTTTAAAGTTTATCTCAGAAAGAATAGGGTCTATATTTCAGTATTACATAACGCTTTTGAATTTACGAAGGGGTAGGCAGAAGTGTACATATAATTGACTGCACGGTTGTGGCTGGGCAACTGACTGCCAAGTAGCGGGTTCGATTCCAGCACGAAGCAACTCTTTGTGTGATCCACAAATTGTTGTTTCGGGTCTGAGGATTATGTGTATGTGAACTTGTATGTTTGTAAACGCACCCACGACCAAATAGAAACTCCCAGAGCCGCTTTTCAAAAATCTAGGTAGCACAAAGCATAGTACGTAATCCGATTCTCAAAAACAGATTTATTCAATCAAAAATTCAGGTAGTCAGTTGATGAAAATCGTCCAGGCGTATCAGAATGGTTTCAGACACAAACGAAAAAATTCAATTCACAACCGCTACCAGCTTTGAAATAGAGAATACAGGAATGCCTCCTGAAAATACTGTAAAACCTGAATTCTGTATGGCACTGCAACGTACGAGTATACTGAAAGTTGATTAAAAAGCATTACCAGTGTAGGTTGCTTGTAAAATTCTGAAGTTGATATTGAGTTGGATTTTGCAGTGGAGTTAAATACTTTTTTATGGAATAGCCTCCTATTCCATAAAAAAGTATTTAATCCAGTCCAATTCCTAGTCGTGCAGTAAACCCACATTTAAGTGAGGGACTGGAGTGATACCACGGCCTCACAGAAGACCGACGTGATACAACGCTTGCGTTGTGTGTCGTTGTGTGAGTGACGTTTCAGAAGGCCCAATTACCTCCCTTTCCAATCTTTCTAATCCCCGATTCCCCAACAATCCTTAAATTCCTAACCACTAAAACACCGGCAACGCACTTATAACACCTCTGGGGTTTCGGGTGTCCATAGACGGTGGCGATTGCTTACCATCAGGCGATCCGTCTGCTTGCTTACCGGTTTAAAAAAAAATAAACCTTACTATCACAGCACGCCTATTTTCCATTGGGGTCTGCAGGAAGAATGGAACCTAATGACACGATTCTACCACACCTCTTCGCTCCTTTATAAGTTTTGAAATATTTTTGCTGTAGTTTAAGCACTTGCTCAACACCGTTGCAGAAATATGAATGACCTACATTTAGTATCAAGCAAATTAACACTCTAAAGTGCCCACCACAAGGTCCAAATCCCTTAAAAGGTTTAAGTCATTTATAATAATATACGCAGGAAGTGCTTGACACAGACTGGTTTTTATTCATCTACCACAGATAACATATTACAAGGAAATACTGAGTGGCCTGTATTTATTAATTTCAATGCATACAATATTATAGTAATTATAACACCACCACTCATTGAAATAAACAAATAATCTAAGTATACAAACCTAAGTCTAGCAAAAATTTATAATGTTTAACACTAGGCAAACTTTTTGTAAGGATGTCAGCTGGCATACATGTAGTAGGCAAATATACAATTTTTACTAAATTATTTGCAACAGCTTCTCTTATGAAATGGAAACGAACATCAATATGTTTGCTCCTTTTATAAAACATACAATTTTCAGCTAGCTTTTTTGCACTCTGATTGTCGTTATACAAAACAATAGGGCCTACTTCTTTTCCAGTTAGAAATAACATTACATTTTTAAGAAATATTGCTTCTTTACTAGCTTCACAGACACCCATATACTCAGCCTCAGTGCTGGATAATGCTACTGTCTGTTGCTTTCTACATTCATGCGATATTACAGCTCCTGAAAGCTTGAAGCAAAAGCCAGTATAAGACCGTCTGTCTACTGCATTAGAAGCCCAATCAGCATCCACATAGCCAACAATATCCAAATCATCCTTAGTATAAGTTAAACAATAAGACTTTGTAGTTTTTAAATATTTTAACACTCTCTTGGCATGCTGCCAATGAACTTTATTAAAACAATTATTAAATTGGCTCAAGAAACTAATGCTGAATGAAATATCAGGTCTGGTAAGTATAGACAAGTACATGAGGCTACCAATTAATTGCTGGTATGGATATTTCTCATTACAGCTTTCACTTTTATCTAATTTCAAATTAATTTCCATAGGAGTAGTGACTGTTTCATTACAATTTTCTAGACCAAATTTAATTAATAAACTATTAATAAATTCTTCTTGATCTAACCTCAATTTGTTATTACAAAACTCCACTCTCATTCCTAAGTATTTTCTTACTTGACCTAAATCTTTCAGTTTAAATCTAGTACATAGCTCACATTTAAAATTACCCACTTCTATAGCACAAGTTGAAAAAACAAAAAAGTCATCTACAAACAATGCTATATAAGTTTTCTTAGTTTCACTTACAAACAGGCAAGGTTCATGTTGTGATTTTTTATAATTTAATTTCTGTAAACATTCATCCACCTTCATGTACCAGGCTCGAGCAGATTGTTTTAGCCCATATATAGCCCTTTTCAGCTTTAAAAATTTACCCTTAAGAGACAGGTTTGGAGGCGGCTGCATGTATACAGTTTCTTCCAAATTACCATTTAGAAATGCAGTTGTAACATCATAATGGGTAACTTTCATATCTAATTTTACACTTAAGGCAAATAATAACTTTAAAACAGAATACCTTAGCACTGGAGAGAAGGTTTCTTTAAAGTCTATACCTTCTTTCTGTGTGAATCCCTTCGCTACCAACCGCGCTCGGTATCGCACTTTATTGTCACTATCAAGTTTTTTCTTGTATACCCATTTACACTTCACTATGGTACAATTATCTGGTTTTTCCACTATTTCCCACGCATCACACTCACTGAATGACCGCATCTCGTCCTTCATAGCACTACACCACTCTTTTTGTTCTGGACCACTCATAACATCCGCATATGTCAGATTTTCTTCACCTACACACATAAAACCAAATCTTTCTGGAGCTCTTCTCTGTCTTTTTTCAGAAGTTATGTTCCGTACGTTTAGTTGGTTTGTATCGCTTAGTGTGTTGAAGAATTCATCAGCACTCGAAGAACTTCCTGTGTCATCTGGCACATAGGTCACGTCCAAAGTAGTATCACCTTCAGGTGATGTGCATGTCAGGTCTGATGAGTCTATGGTGGGTTCTGTTTCTTCAAAATTATCACTTTTTTCTTCTACTACAGCTTGAGTCATGTCGTTAGTACTCTGAGCATGTTCCATGATAATAACATCTCGACTGGTGATAATTTTATTACTCTTGGGATCGAAGAGCCTGTAACCCTTTACATTATTGTCATATCCCACTAGAATAAGTTTTTCAGCTTTCTTATCCCACTTTGCAGTTTTCATTTTGGGAACATGGGTCATTGCAGTGCTGCCAAAAACTCGAACGTGGCTGACATCTGGCTTTCTGCCTGTCCAGAGTTCATAAGGTGTTTTTGTCAATCCCGATGCTATGGTCCTGTTGCGCAGATACACAGCAGTGTTGACTGCTTCTGCCCAAAACTTCTTAGGCATATTAGCGTCAAATAACAAACACCGAGCTCTTTCCACTACTGTCCGGTTCATTCTTTCACACATCCCATTTTGTTCTGGTGTGTACGGGTTTGTTTTCTGATGTGCAATCCCTGCTTTTTGCAGAAAAGATTTCATTTCCAAAGAACAAAATTCACCCCCATTATCTGTTCTCAAAACTTTCAATTTCCTGCCAGTTTGTCTTTCAACAAATGCCTTAAACTCTTTAAAGTACTTGTAGACCTCACTCTTGGCTTTAAGGAAATATAGAAATGCCATCCGGCTAAAATCATCGACAAAGAGCAAAAAGTAGCGCGAAGATCCAATTGAAACTTGCTCCATCGGTCCACATACATCAGCATGAACCAGCTCAAGCACAGCTTCACTTCTGGTACCCTTGTGAGTGAATGGCAGCCTAGCCTGCTTGCCTTCACAACAAGTTATACACTTGGATTTATCAATCACTGCTCTGTCAGGATAACTAATACCTTCTACTACACCATTCTTCATAGTGTTAAGGTCTTGACTATTGATATGTCCCAATCTTCTATGCCACATCTCACTTGTTGCAACTGCCGCTGAGGCTACAAACAATGTAGGTGACTTGATACATAACCTATAAACGCCATTCACCAATTCGGCTTTACCAACCAGTGCATTCTGTCTATTGCGTATATAGCAAACATCTTCTTCAAAACTAACACTGTTTCCATTTTGAATAAGCTGACTCACTGAGAGTAAATTGGTAGTCAGGTTAGGTATGCACAACACATTTTTCACGGGAATATCAAATTCTGAGTCGTCAATCACTGTTGTTATTCTCGTATTTCCTGCGCACAACACGGGAATTGTTTCTCTGTTTGCGACAACTATATTCTTCACTTCGTGGCTGGGTATAACTTTTTCCAGGCAATTCTTGTCAACAACCATGTGTGAACTCGCTCCCGAGTCAATATACCAATCCGAAACTCGAAACTGATTTTGCGGATTCAAGAATATGGCACTAAATGCATTTTCTGTCTTTTCACGACTATTTTGTGGACATTTATTCATATAATGTCCTGGTTGTTTACAACGATAACACCGTACAGCTTTTGTTGTTGTTTTTTTAATTATAACAATTTAGGTATCGTCGTAAGCAATAAATTCAGACCGCAACGTCTTAGGTTCGTGCCTAATTAGAATGTCCAAACTTAACTATTATGTAATCTTAGGTTATGTCTAACTTACCACAGAGGGCGTTACTGGATTATACAGAGGGAATTTTGAGAGGATGAAAGGATTATACGAGTTGAGTGGGAGATCTAAGGAGAATCATAATTTATAAAGATCTGACTACCATATTAGATAATAATATGGTATGGATAGTAAAATAAAGTCCCTCGAGCATTCTGCGTAATGTAATAATGACAAATCCACATCAACATTATAATTATATTATTAGAAATGCTGATTTACCCTTTATAATGTACTATATATAACGTGTAATAAAATACCCATATACATCAAGAAGCACTGAAGAATACAGGTTGAATAGAACCTCAACACAAAGTTTCATTTTTATTTATAAATTTGATTTGATCGCCTAGTACCTGTATCTACCTAATTTTGATGTTCGGTTTCTGGAATTTTATGTATTGGGAAAATTCATAACTTCGTTCCATGAAAACATGAGTTTAAAAAACCCTTCCCGTATCGTTTGTTATGCTGTCTAGAAACCGTGCACTCGGTGTGTATGTATACCCCTTTTTTATTACACCGTGTATAACTTACTCATAGTAATAAAATTAAATACCAAAAATTTTATAATTACCACAACAATTACAAGAACCAATGACAATTTTTCAGGCGTTTTCAGTCTTGACAAATGTTAGTATATTAAGACCCACTTATCTACTGTGTTTTTGGTATTAGGGGTCGCTTGCACCCTCTGATTAATTTGCTCACGACCCCAAGTCACAGTGAAAGACGACTTAGGCGCACGCCAGTTTTTTCTTATATTTATTTAATGCTATTTGGTCAGTAGTGACGATTGCTACTGAAAGCGAATTCTTGTTAGAAAATCAAACAACAACTAAAATGTGCTATTACTATTTACTATTAAGTATGGGAAAGCTATACTTCGGCACTAATAGGCCGGCCGTACCGGAGTAAAATCGAAGTAAAAAAACCATCGCGTTGTGTTTCGCCGTATGAGTGAGATTGCCCAATAGGCTAGTTTCCTACTAGTCAAATTCAATACTTTTTTCGAAACGTCAAAAACGATATTTTCTATGAACTTTGTATGAAATAGTGCGTTATGACGTCATAAGTTTTTGACGTCAAATAGCAGACTTATTTCTAGAAATTTAGCTAGAAAAAATCGAAAATTAAATAGTTCATCAAATTAATGAATGAGAGTGTGATTATTTTTTTATATTTTGTTGTATTGAAAAGTTGTAATAATTTATTTTTGACCGAGGATACTACCCAATTACTCTTCTCCCAATTCCCCAACAATCCTCAAATTGCAAACCTGTGCAAAAGGCCGGCAAGGAACTTGTAACGCTCTAGTGTTTCGGGTGTCCATGGGCAGTGGCGATTGATTACGATCAGGTGAACCGTCTGCTCATACTGTATACTTTTATCTAGAGCAATGGAAAGAGAGTTTGGTAAAATGACGATTACGAATTGAACCTTTACCTTATTATGTTCATTTCAATAACAAAATCGCGTAAAAAATATGCGTAAACGTAATTTTTTTCAGTCTTTATTTCATTGTAGCAAAATAGTCAAAGTACACATAAACATCTTAATTAAAATCATAGACCTCCACAAATGTGAAATACCTGTACTAGGAACTATATCCTATATCACAGACGATAGGAGTAATAGAATAAAGAGGTAACAAAACAAACCAAGAAACGTTCACATTGATTATAATCAATAGTTAGAACACCAATAATTATTTCTACTATCAAACGCCGAAATAACATTTCAACACTCTTTGTCTGTCTACCGACACAAATAGCGATAGCTTGAACTACAACAATACGGCAAGTACTACGACAACCTCACGCTAACTTACGAGCAGTTATAAGCAGACAGGGTACAATTAAGCCTAGAGAGCGCCCCATGTTGCCGGCGTCGGCGACCTCTTACGTCCGGCGTTGGTTCAGGCCAAGGTGCGAAGTAAGGGGAACTGGGATGCTGTCTCCTCCTCCTCCTCCTCCTCCTTTTGTGAAGCAGCCATGTCATGAGGATGCAGGGTACGTCAGGGAACGAACCTCCTCACACCCCAGCCGTCGCGAGAGACACTCTGGATATCGGGGATCGCGCGACGATCTTCGGCCACCGTAAGTGCGGGTCTGCGGACGGCGAGCAAGGGTAGCTCGCTACCCAACTAGAATTAGACCCGTCATGTGTGTACGGCGCACGCTTTCAAAGAGCCAACTAACAACCACAGATGGGGCTCAGTAGGCCTGTTGCCTGATCCGGAGCTGCGGACAACCTAGCGAGTTTACCAGGATTCCGGCTTGAAAAACAGGCTCGTTTTTAGTCAGTAAGAGTCTGACATTGAGTGATTGGATGATTTTCTCCCCTTAAAATAAAACAAGTTGCCCCTAGATTATTTTTGGTGACACGGCCAGTTTATAGGCAGTTGGGTACACGCGTCTCGGGGCGCTGCTCTTTAATCTGGCGCCCTAGGCACTTGCCTAGTTTTCCTTCAGATTATTACGGCTCTGCTGGCAGTATTCTTGGCACTACGCCCGATACAGCGTCAAGAATTAATTGGCAACTTCAAGCAAATGTTCGACAAGTTTTGTTTCAAAGATACGTGTATACTTGTCTACGTGTTTTAATTAAATTCTAGTTTTGATGTCTTTGTTATTATTTATTGGTAAAATATTGTAGCTGTGGTTTCCATTTTGTGTCAAGGAGAGTATTGTGAGAGTATTTTGTTGGCAAACTGAATTTATGATAGAAATTTTAATTTAAAAATTATTCCGTATGATACTGTATTTTTTATTACAACTTTCGTGAGACATGCTAATTTAATTATTATGATTTTGGCTTAATTACGTAATAATTCACGTCGAGGAACTCGACTAGTTGCAAAACATGCATTTTTTTCTAAGGTAGCAAAATCGTCCTATGACTTCTACCGCCTTGAGCTAAGAGAGAGGAAGTGTCAAACTATTACTGACTAAAAACCACCGCATTCCTACTCCTGCTTTGCCTACTGCCTTTTAGCCGTAGCCCCGGCAAACCCACTAGGTAGTTCGCAGCTCCGGACAGAGGTTCGTGTTTATGAGCAGAATGATTATATCGTCTTCACCCTCATGACGTATGTCATCATTATCAACCTAAAAGTGATCACTGCTGAGCAAAAGCCTCTTCTCATACGGAGAAGGCTTTAGCACTATTCACCACAAAATGCTCTTTTTATGAATCGAGCAGACGTATCACCTGATGGTGCTGACACTTGAAACACCAAAGGCGTGACAAGTGTGTTGACCGCCTTTTGGGGGTTAGGAATTAAAAGATTGTTGCGGAATCGGGGATTGGGAAGATTGGATAGGGGGGTAATTATTGAGCCTCCGGTAACCTCACTCACATAATGCAAGCGTTGTTTCACCACGGTTTTCTGTGAGGCCGTGATAACTCCGGTCGAGCCGGCAGATTCGTGCCGAAGCATGGCTCTCCCACACTTATGACTAAAAACCACTCCGTCATGACTTATGACTTCATCATCAGCCTATAAGTATTCACTGCTGAGCGAAAGCCTCTTCTCATGCGGAGAAAGATTGAACATTAATCACCACGCTAGCTCACGATAAATTGGGCTTATAAATATGCTGACTCAATATCCTCACAATTTTAATTAAAGCAGTCTATCTCGAACTATTTCTCTTTAAGGTATTTTGTGGTGTACAGTGTACACAATATATATAAGTCTTACTTGTTGATAGCCTGGCTCTCTGCCAGCCCCATTAAGTTGAGGATGTTCTTATAGCAACACAATGAGACACTTAAATTGAGGCTTTATAGCTTGAAAGGTTTGACGGTTCTTCTAATTACTTCGGTACTAGATGAGGTCGTGAAGTGTCTTAGGAAACTTTGTGGGCCCGCTGGCTTTTTCTTGTGTCTGTCAGGATAGGGTAGATGACTTTTTTTTTATATTAAATTGGCCGACGTTTGGCCGCTATCTCGCCTGATGGTAAGTGATGATGCGGCCTACGATGGAGCACGTCTGCCCATAAGCAACCTATTCACTCGGGCTTTGAAGACACCTAGGTTATACCCATCAGGAAACACAGACTCCGGCAAGGAGTTCCACTCCCTAGCATTTCGCACAAGGAAGCTTGAAGCGAAGCGCTTCGTGCGTGTGGGTGGGATATCCACCATGAAACGGTGACGCCTCGTCGATTGTCTTGTGGTTCGATGATGGAAAGGACTAGGAGGACTAATTTTTATTTTAATATCCGTCTTGTAGATTATTTTAAAATATTAGACACATGTATTTTTTTATTTTCTTACAGAAACAAATACTTTCGAAGATATTATATCGTGTAACGTAACTTCTAGGTAAATTTTATATGTAGAAATAACGTATAACTAGAGTATCTTCAAAGCCCAAGTGAATAGGTGGCTTTTGAGCAGTGCTCCATCGTAGGCCGCATCATCACTTACCATCAGGTGGGATAGCGGAAAATCGTCGACCCATGAAATGTAAAAAAAGCCCACTCCTTGACTATCTAAGAGTTTATCGTAATCTTGGTGGTCGGGTTGGCGTCAGCTCATGGGAGTGGTATTCCATACTCTTGTCACCACGCAGCTATTATGACTAGAGAAATATACACAAAATATTAGAATTTACACATAAACAAATAAGTAACGCCACAATCAACATCAACCCATTACTACTATAGCATTTTTGTTGGCAATCATCCAATTACTTCTCCCGCCTTGGGAGAAAGCGAGAGGGAGTTTCAGACACTTACTGACTAAAAACCACCCCGTTCCTACTCCTGCTTTTCGAGCCGGAGCCCCGGTAAACCCGCTAGGTAGTCCGCAGCTCATAAATAACACCTTGACATCTTGATCACGTTGCACAAAAACATAATTTAAAATTAATTGAAAGGCAGTGTTAACGTTAATTATCATTTTCAGGACGAGTTTTCATTAGTTTCAGCCAATTTGCTATGAATTACGATCGTAGAGCTTTGCAAAATTAATTTAACTTTTTAAGGCCTCTGATTAGGTTTCTTTTCCACCAGAAATGTGCTATGCTACGATGTTGTGGGTAAGTTTGACTGCCACGAATCATATTTATTGGGGCACATAGCTTAGCACTGCTATAAACAGACTCAGGTAAGTTATGTTTTTTATATGAAACGATGCGTGCTATGGATGTGTGCTACAGATGCGTGCTATGGATGTGTGCTATATATGCGTGCTATGGATGTATGCTATAGATGCGCGCTATGGATGTGTGCTAAGGATGCTTGCTATGGATGTGTGCTACAGATGCACGCTATGGATGTGTGCTACAGATGCGTGCTATGGATGTGTGCTACAGATGCGTGCTATGGATGTGTGATACAGATGCGTGCTATGGATGTGTGCTATAGATGCGTGCTATAGATGTGTGATATGGATACGTTGTATGGATGTGTGCTATGGATGGCTTCCCTACTATCTATACATCGCATACTCGAGCTGCACAACTTCCTCGCACAGCTACTTTGCGACGGCGGATCTTCGTAGCACATCTTACTATATACGTATAGCTACATAGCTTAGTGACAGTGCCCCTAAGAATAATTTGACTATACAGTTGACATATTGGCTTAAGGGTTTAAATGCCATGCTAGCTAAGGAGGAGGCGGGGCGCGAGAGGGAACGAACCTCACGCCCCAGCCGTCGCGAGAGACACTCCGGGCGTCGGGGATCGCGCGATGATCTCCGGCCACCGTAAGTGCGGGTCTACGGACGCGCGAGTAAGGGTTGCTCGCCGCCCGACCAAAACCAAACCCGTGCGTGCGGCGCGTCGCATTCATGCCTGATCCGGAGCTGCGGACTACCTAACAGGTTTACTGGTTTGTAAGGCAGGAGTAGGAACTGGGTGGTATTTAGTCAGTAAGAGTCTGACACTCCCTCTCGCCTCGCCCAGAGTGAGAGAAGTCATTGGATGATTTTCCCCCATCAAAAAAAAGGGGTTTAAATTCCACTCACAAAACTTTTTTGTCTGAATATTTATGATTGTATACACACTCACAAAACAGGAGAATTTTCTATGTTCTTAAAAATAAATAATAAAAAAAAACAAATACATAAAAATGAGGCGTGTATTGACACCTCTGCTTGCTCCTTAACAACTTTGACATCGTACCTGTGGCTCCTCTGGTGTTGCGGGTGTCCATGGGCGGCGTTGATCGCTTACCACCAGGTGACTCGTTTGTTCGTTTACCACCTATTCCATAAAAAAAAACTCCTTCCGGGTCTATTTTGGACAAATTAATAAAATCATTTCATTCGACTCCTTCCTTTACACAAATTTAATTCAAATTACCAAAATAAATTAACTTTAATAGAGTTCTTTGAAAAGTTTTAGTGACTTGAGTCATGAAATTTCATGAAGGGGAATTGATTTGGTTTATCTTTGATTAAACACTGAAAGTTTACAGCCCTGAAACTTTGTAGTTAGACTGTTTATTACAGAGAGAGTTGGATGGTTGAGTGGTTCTGAGTTCTACTGCCAAGATAAATCTCCAGAAATTGATTCTTGGGTCAAAGTGACTAAAAAAATCCTACTAATTATATAGGAATTCACAGAAAGTCACGCTTTTAAATACATATTTAAAATACCTCGACTGCACAGTAGATGTGTTGGCTGGGCAACCAGCTGCCATGCAAAGTGAAGCGGGTTCGATTCCCGCACGGAACAACTCTTGTGTGATCCACAAATTGTTGTTTCGAGTCTGGGTGTCATGTGTCCATGAACTTGTCAATGTGTTTGTAAACGCATGTACGACATAGGAGTAAATCCTAATTTGCGGGAGAAGTCACTGGATGATTTCCCCCCCACAAAAAAATCTTCTACTAATATCTGATACATATAATAAATCTGTAGAAGAGTCAATTCTGTACATTGAAAATATTGAAAAAATAAATAGCAAGGGGTGTTACTGGATCGATACCAAACCCAAATATGTTGTGATAAAAAAAAATTTTGTCTGTCTGTCTGTCTTTATGTTCAGGCATCACGTGAAAACTAACGGTTCGATTTCGATGAAACTTGGTATAATTATACCTTATTATCCTAGGCATAAAATAGGCTACTTTTTATCCTGGAAAAATGCGTAGAAAAAAATTCTTTATTTTTCAGTTTTATTCTGCTCAACAGCAGTAGCTCAATAGAGGGATCTCCTTAATTATTATGGGCCTCGCCGTATTTGGGTCCAATCAATAGATATTTATAAGATGTCATTGTCAGAGTTACTCAAATGGAGAAATAAAACATCCACGCGAAGACCGACATCCGCGCGGACGGAGTCGCGGGCGGAAGCTAGTATTAAATAATTTCGTTACCAAACCGCATCTTGCCTCACTGGTGCTATAAATCCAACACAATTGATATTTTATTACGAACGAAGCGAGGAGATAACACTTGTTCGTGATAATAAAATATTTATGTTAAGATTTAGTGGTTCAGATATTAGTTTGTGGTTTTATCGTAACATTGCGCTATGTTTTGAGAAGGGATTGACAGAGACTTCGAGTTTTTAAGGGTGCTTTTCCAGAGATTTGCTGTGTAGCTAAGCTGTGAGACTATGTGAACGTTTCCACTGATACTAAGCTTTGTAGCTGTTCGAGTATGCGATATATCGATAGTAGGGAAGCCATCCATAGTAACATTCTTTCCATAAAAAATAATATAGCTTAGCTGAGTCCGTTTCCACCAGTGCTAAGCTAGTAAATAAGATTGGTGGAAGCCAAACGCATCTACAGCAACGTAGCGTAACACATCTCTGGTGGAGCCCCCTTTAGGTAGCTATTACGACACCCACAAAAAGAGTAGCAGTAGTGATAAAATATATTCTTCTCTGCTGTAACTATACGGCACATTAAAAAAGTTCTAAGCAATTTTCAACCACAAAGTAAAATATAAAAAGGCTACTTTTGGCACTATACAAAGTTTGCTACAAAAGGTGTAATATATAATAACGAGAATAGAACTTGACAGATTGTCAAGTGGAGCTTAATAGCTGTTCTGAATCGATTGGGAAAACTTCGTGAAGGTTAAACTCAGGCCTCGAGCTATCAACTCGAGAAAAATAAGGCAATTTATAGGTTTCGGTATTTGTTATAGTAGGGATTTATTTATAGTTTGCCGTGGTGGCCTATTCTCATGCAGGAGGGTGCGAATTCGAAACCTACTGACGGCAAATACCAATGTAACTTTTTCCGAGATATAATTATGTTCTTTCTAAGCAAGTTATATGTACTAAGGTTAACCCTGAGTTAGTAATATTTATGAGCGCGCGCAAGTGCCGGTTTCCGTTTCTTTATTCAATGTGAGATTTGTTTTTGGAGTAGATTTAAGGAATTTTTAACGGTACTTAAATACTGTGGCGACACCTGACAAGTGACAGATGACAGAAGTCGCACATAGACTATCAACGAGCAAATCAACGGATGACGTCATAAATATCCTGCATCGCACATATGAAGTTTACATGCGAATTAAGACGGATAGAAAATCCCAACGAACAACAGTTGGGCAGAAAGCCCGCCAGGCGTGATCACCTCGCCTGGTCGGAGGATCCTCCTTTTCTTAGGGAACTTTACTCTCTGTTCCCTAAAATACCACTGATAAAGCGAAGTTAAACATCGCGAGGAAACGTGAGCTTCTAATTTCTAATTATAAGTTTGAAATCGTGGTGCAAGCGTGGTGATTAATGCTTAAACCTTTATGGGTTATTTTATATAATTTTAACCAGTTGTCTTATAACCACTTGTTAATTACTTAACATAGTTCAGTACCTTCCATGCTCCAAGGCATAATTTAAATACATGCACCTTTTATGCATGCGAAGCATCTTAAAGCTCTGAGCATAATAATTTCAGACAGACAAAACGAACCGAAAAACTGAATAATACTTTTACCAACCCAGAAATCACCCCCTTTACACCACCAAATTGCAAATCTCAGCCACTCGATTAACAAGGCAGCCAATATCAAAAGCTATCAGCACAAAAATTGATTGATTTGCCGAAAAAAAATGAAATGAATTTTCATGATTTCATTTTATATTCTGATAAATTCTTTAAGTAATAAGACAATTTTTCGAGGAAGGTTCTCCTATTTAGAACCGAGTTGTGAGAAATGACTTATAATATAGTATTTATATAGTATTTTTTTGCGTTTTAATAATATTGACTTTAAGTCTAAGTTATCATTTGTCGACTTTGATGATCTTAATGGTTTATAAATATTACTTAATAGAAAATTTTATGACCTTTTTAAAGTTTAAGGGAGGATTTTATCATTCAATGGCTTCTCCCGCCTTGGGCGAGGCGAGAGGCAGTGTCAGACTCTTACTGACTATAAACCACCTCGTTCCTACTCCTGCTTTTCGAGCCGGAGCCCCGGTAAACTTGCTAGGTATTCCGCAGCTCCGGATGCGGTGAGCCTTAGAGAAAAAATAATGATGTTATACCCCATACACAAGATTTACTAGCTTCGGCCAGTGGCTTAACGTGCTATTAAAATACCGTATCACCCCAAATCAGCTCATACCCTGTCTGTATACCTCATTTTTGCGCGCCTCTGGTGTTTCGGGTGTCGATAGCCATAGCAATAGCTTACCATCAGGTGATCCATCTGCTCGTTTACCGGCTTATACTTATATAGTATGTAAATAAGTCATGAACGATTCTAGAATTGGAATCACTTCAGCGTTTCAGGTGGCACACTTATCTAGCCCCTCATTTTCAAAGGAAAATCTTGACCCGATTCAAGTAATGAACTTGTAAAATAAATAATAATTTCAGTACTTTGAAGGCTCTATTGATTTTCAGTCGACAATTTGAATCAAGTTTTTGATGTTTCCAAGTCCAGTCGATAATGTAAAGTTACTTTGAAACGTGGAAGTTTGGTTTGAGAGGTCGTATCGTCAGTTCAGAGTTAAATTTATTGATGTAACTATAGACTATAACTATACACTTGTGACTAGAATTACGGGCAATACTTTGTTGATATTTCTATTAAACCACTTTTTTATTAGATCAGTGTCAAACCTCTAATAAAGGTAAAAAGTAATAAAAAAATGTAGTAGAATCAAACTTATTGGAAATGGAAGAGAATATTCTAAAAATGGAAGAAAACATAAATTCCATTCCATCCGAGTTATATAATCTATAGGCATAGTTGTATGCTTTGTTGAAAATAACCGACAGTAGATTTTTTTCATATGAGAGCACTTGTTTTTTTTTTACGATAAAAACAGTTATATTAGCAAACGGATCATCAGATAGTAAGCAATCGCCGTTTATAGACACCCGAATCATTAGAGGCGTAATAAATGTGTTGCCGGCCTTTTGGGGGTTAGAATTCGAGTTTCCCCGTGCGAACCACTAAAGAATGGAACTCCTTGCCGGAGTCTGTTTCCTGTAAAATATAACTTGGGTGTCTTCAAGTCCCGAGTGAACATGTTGCTCATAGGTAGGCGAGCCCCATCGTCGGCCACATCATCGCTTACCACCAGGCGAGATGGTGGCCAAACGCCATCCTATCACTAAAAATAGTATAAAACAATTCGTCTTGTCTGTCCCTATTTCCCTTTGTACGCTTAAATCTTTAAAACTACGAAACGAATTTTGATGCAACTTCTTTTAATAAATAGAGTGATTCAAGAGGAAGGTTTATATGTATAATACATGCCTAATATATCACCATTGCACCCATGCGAAGCTGGGGCGGGTTGCTAGTCAAGTATATAAAAAAAACTGCTAAACAATATATTTTTAATTAGTCCTGTTTTTGCGACATAGCAAGATAAAGTTTCGCACTGGTTGCAAAACTTGTAACGCTAACGCACGCGTTAACGTTAACTAGCCGAGTTTTAATCATTTTAGTTAGTTTGGTTGTCATTGTTAGTTTTTAACTACATACATAATATGTGGTACGTGGGTATATTTTTAACTAGTTACAGTTAATAATTACTGTTACGTGTTTATTTTTTTACTGTTGGTTGGTTTACTGTTGTTTATTATTTATATTATACCTTATTGCCTCCTATTATTACCTTATTTTTATGGTATAAGCCGGTAAACGATGGTAAGATCACTTGATGGTAAGCAATCGCCGCCGTCCATGGACACCAGAGGCGTTACAATTGCGTTGTCAGCCTTTTGGGTGTTAATAATTTGTTAGTAATAGATTGTTGGGTAATCGGTGGTTGTTAGGGATCAGGGATTAGGAAGATTAAGAAGGAGGGTAATTGGGCTTCCGGTTACCTCAATCACACAACGCAAGCTGTTGTTTCACGTCGGTTTTCTGTGAGACCGTGATATCACTCCGGTCGAGCCGGCCCATTCGTGCCTAAGCATGGCTCTCACATACGTCCTCAATAAACGACAGTCACTGTAATTTTACATAGTAATAAGTAAACAAAACCTTGTATATTTAACTAACTAACTATTCAACCGCACCCACAATCACGGCTGGGATTTGAATGCGGTTTATATAATGCATATACAATAATATACATACATAATATACTTGTATAGTTACGTCAGTATGGAATATAGTGATAGCTGAGTTACCAGTGCGATAATTAACCTGTTTTCAGGTAATCTGCATTTACAACTGTGTAGACAAATTGTTATTTTAATGCTATTGATATGATTGTTGCAGATATTTTTGTTTGAGCATTAATCACCACGCTTGCTTAATGCGGGTTGGCGATTTTTAATTTATAATTAGAGGTTATAAGGTCTTGTTTCCTCGCGATGTTTTCCTTCAACGTTTGTCAGTGGTATCTAAATAGTCTTAGAAAGTATATTCACCTCTCAAATTCTCTAAAATTTATGTAACAAGACAGACAAAACTTTTATAAAAAATCTTTTTTTTTTAAAAAGGGAATCACCGTCAACATTTTTCATATCCCTAAACCTTTTCTTATGTTTGAAAATACTATCCTGAAAACCACATCAATATCGGTTTAACAAAACGCGAGATAATCACGAATATACATACACACAGATCAAACCGAGACTGCCTATTTTTGCGCACAAACAAAATACATACAGGTAAGTAATACAATGTAAGAACCTCCTTATTTTTAAGTCGGTTAAAAAAATATCCTTCGTCAAATCCTTCTCAGAATAATAAACAACAATAATCGTATTCCACAATGTCAATTGATTCTTAATCCCGTCCAATTATTTTGTCCTTACAAGAGACAAGATTACTTTGTCTCCACAAAATAAATTCTGTCCATCTAGTAAGACATGTCAGCATAAACAAGACGCCGCATGTTTGCACACACCCCCTATTCGGGCTTAAGGCCTATTTACTATGTAAACCACCCTGTATAAACAGCTTAATGAGACATGTAAGTAGGTAAGATAGTTACATGTACTCCATATGCGTAGCATAAATCAGGGGTTTATGTTTTTTGACTAGCATTGAGCACATTGTAGGGTTTTTGTCAGTAAGAGCGGGGCTCCAGCCATTTTTTTTTTCTAGGCGTGAAGAATGTCAGACTCTTCCTGACTAAAAATCCGGAGCTGCGTACTACCTAGCGAGCTTACCGTGGCTCCAGCTCAAAAAACAGGAGAAGGAACGGGGTGGTTTTTAGTCAATAAGAGTCTGACACTCCTTCTCGCCTCGCTCATTACGAAAGAAGCCATTGGATGATTTTCTCCGTCAAAAAAAAGACTCTTAATGAATAAAAACCACCCCGTTCATTTTCGAACCAAAGTCCCGGTAAACCCGCTAGGTAGTCCTCAGCTCCGAATCAACTAGACGTATAAGTAGGAATGGGGTTTTTTATGTCAGTAAGAGTCTGTCTCTCCCTCTTGCCTCACCCAGAATGGAGGCAGCAATGATTGGATGAAAATCAAAGAAAATAGGCACATAGGTTAGTTCTCATGTTGTACGTGCTACTAATTTCAAGCGGTGTGATGATGTTAGAGGGGATTACATTCATCATCACCCCTACTCTTCTCGAAGTAATAATGGAGTCAATTAATGGACTACACATTTAATTTTGATAGAGAACAGGGGCCTTAGTCTCCTATTACAATTGTGTCAGAATGGTCGATCACTGAGCAGTGCGAGAGGGACGGAGCTATGAAGGTTGTATAGCTCCGTCCCTCTCGCACTGATCAGTGATCGACCATTCTGACAAGCCCCAGGCAGCAGTGCTCATTAGTAAACCTAAGTGCGCTTTTCTACTAGGGATGTGGTATGCTACGTTGATAGATGCGTTTAGCTTTCATCTATTGTATTCATTGGTACACAACGCTTAGAACTGGTGGAAACGGACTCAGCTAAGCTATGGTTTTTTAAATTACATATTATAGGCATTTAGGCAAAGCCGTTGGTAGAATTTCATTAGCCATAAAAAAATAACAAAACAGTTTAATTAGCAAAAGTACCGACAGATGGCGGTAATGTAGTTTTTAGTACGTTAGACCCTTTTATACGGAACTGTAGAAATGAAATAATCATACTTAATTACTTGAACTTAAATACGCAGATGTAAGTAATAGTTAAGTAAGATATGGATTAATTGGACTAAGCTCCAAGTTAAGATAAAGTTACTATTAAGTTAAATAGCTTCATTAAGTTCAACGTGTACTTTGGTTTGATTACTTTAATTTTAATTGTAATGTAGGATTCTATAGCACTAGGCTTTGGGTTCAAAATATGGTTTGATAAAACATTATATTGGTTGGAATATAAATTATAATAACCAAACAACATGCAATAAAAAAAAATACCAACAGCCTATAGGTGGCCGCTTCTGACCAAAGGCCTCTTCTCTTACGGAGAAGGTTTGAGCATTAATCACGACGCTTGCTCAATGCGGGTTGGCAGTTGTTACCAGTTTTGACGTAATTGAGTAACAAACATACGAACAATCACACAAGCCTTCGTATTTATAATATTATATTAATAAGATAGCACAAGTAAGGTTATTTAACCAAAAATGTCTATTTACTTAATATTCTACGAAGAAACCTAATATCAATCTAGAATTATTTCCAGAAATTGTTACAATACAATATTGGTTGCCAAATGCTTTCGATAATCTGTTGGCTAGGTGCCAAAGACCGTCTGTAAGACATGATAATCACAGAATAAATAGTATTTACAGACTTGCGATCGGTCTAGACTTAGGTAATGGGGTCTTTTTTTTTTTTTTTTTTTTTTGAGGGTGGAAAATCATCCAATGACTTCTTCCGCCTTGGGCGAGGCGAGAGGGAGTGTCAGACTCTTACTGACTAAAAACCACCCCGTTCCTACTCCTGCCCGTCGAGCCGGAGCCCCGGTAAACCCGCTAGGTAGTCCGCAGCTCCGGATTAGGCATCAGCCCTACTGGGCCCCATCTGTGGTGGTCTGATGGCTCTTTGAGGCGCGCGCAGAACGCGACGCGCCGCACGCACGGGTCTGGTTCTGGTCGGGCGGCGAGCTACCCTTGCTCACCGTCCGCAGACCCGCACTTACGGTGGCCGGAGATCGTCGCGCGATCCCCGACGCCCGGAGTGTCTCTCGCGACGGCTGGGGCGTGAGGAGGTTCGTTCTCTCACGCGCCCCGCCTCCTCCTTAGCTAGCATGACTGCTTCGCAGAAGGAGGAGACGGCATCCCAGTCTCCCTCGCTCCGCACCATGGCTTGTATCAGTGCCGGACGCGAGAGGGCGCCGTCGCCGACCACATCCCTGAGGACACGGCGGTGCTCAGCCCACGCAGGGCAGACCGCAAGCGTATGTTCCACCGTGTCCTCCGGGCGGTCTTCGCAGTGATGACACCCGGGCGTTTCCTCCCGCCCAATAAGAAACAGGAACCTACCGAAGCTTCCATGTCCGGTAAGCACCTGCGTCAGGCGGTAGGTGAGGACGCCGTGGCGCCTCTCTAGCCACTCCTCAAAGAGGGGACTTACCGCTGCAATGACAACGAGCCCAGCCCTTGGTTGCGACAGTCGCTGCTGCCATTCCGCCATGAGATCGCGCCGGAGCTCATCCCGCCACGCATTAATCTGGCGCGGCAGTGGAGTTTCGCCCCGGCGACGCGCGTCGGCGCGCAAACTAAAGACGCGCGCGAGCACCTTCGCCTCCAAATCCCACGGCGGGAGTCCGGCAAGGAGGTTGGCCGCCTCTCCGGAGATCGTGCGATATCCGCGGATCACCCGGATGGCCATGACCCTCTGGGACGTGAGCAGCGCCCGAGCTGGCCGCCGCATCAGGTTCGGCGCCCACACAGGGGCTCCGTAGAGGGCCATGGACCGCACGATCCCCGCGTACAACCTCCGGCAGGAGGCATTTGGCCCCCGAGGTTGGGCAGGAGCCGCTTAAGCGCAGCCCCCGTCCGTTCCAACTTAGGAGCCAAACGTCGGAAATGCTCCACGAAGTTCCATCGACTGTCGAGGACGAGTCCTAGGTACTTCATCGTCGTCTCGACGCCGATGGTAACCCCTCCTGCCGTTATTTGGGACCCATCCGGAGGTGGCGCGTTTCCGCGGCCATGAAAACACATGGCCTCGGACTTGTGGAGCGCCACCTCGAGTCCCAATTGCCGGATCCTTGCAACGACCGTCGCAACCGCTCTCGCCATTAAATTGGCCGCCGCCTGGTGCGACCTCCCGTGCGCTAGCACCAGCGTGTCGTCGGCGTAGCAGACTACGCTGACACCGTTCGGGAGGTCGGTGCGCAGCACCCAGTCGTAACCGATGTTCCACAGGAGCGGCCCCAAAACCGAACCCTGTGGAACACCGCGCGACATCTCTCGCCGGTTCCACACACCTTGGTGACCGGGGTAGGTGACGAACCTATCCGTCAGGTAGGCCTCGATAACATGACGGAGATAGGTAGGCACCCGGTGGTACCGGAGTGCCTCCAGTATGCAGCTCCAGGGCAGGGAATTGAAAGCGAGGTAATGGGGTCTAGAAAGCGTAATTAATATCTTTTTGTCAATATTTTTTTAAGGAATTTGAGTAAGAAAGAAAATATATTAATTCCATACGGTAAATAAACAAGAACTGGTGGAAACAGAGTTAGCTAAGCTATGTTTGATATGCCGTATGGACAGATGCGTGCGATAGATGCGTGCTATTTTTTGAGGGGGGAATGTCATCCAATAACATTTTCCGCCTTGGGCGAGGCGAGAGGGAGTGTCAGACTCTTACTGACAAAAAACCACCCCGTTCCTACTCCTGCGTGTCAAGCCGGAGCCCCGGTAAACCCGCTAGGTAGTCCGCAGCTCGGATGTGTGTTATAGATGGCTGCCCTACTATCGATACATCGCATACTCAAGCTGCGCATCTTCCTCACACAGCTACATAGCTTAGTATCAGTAGAAATGGTCACATAATTTCACAGCTCAGCTATTACATCTTCGTAACATAGCTACATAGCACATTTCTGGTGGAAAAGTACAATTAAGCCTACGTCCCTAGAGAATTAACGGAATGTATTAGAGATAATGGACATGTAATTGATTGAATTAAGGAAAAGAAATCGGAATGGCTATCCGATTAATTTTGCTTTCGATATGTACGCATTTATAATTTAACCCAATTTCCGATCAGAATTAATGGAAAATTAGATCCCGATCTTAAGGAATTATTTTATGATGTCCCCAATTTGATAAGTATCTATTTTTTTTAAATGGGACAAGCCCGCCACAACCTCCCATACCGCTGCAACTCCTGTAAGCCAGGATCTACAGTAGATACAAACATGAAAACACTGGAACATTGAAGTCCGGCGCGTCCCAGGGAAATGAATGACTGTCTTGGATCCCGCAACGAAGCAAATCAGAAGATGTTATTAGAGGAGAAGAAAAAGAAAACGATAGTTTCCACTACACACATAAGTATCTATTGTCACATAATTAGGCAATATCTCTGTAGCAATTAAACGCTTGGACATGCAGCAACTGACACCGCATACTACAACATCGCTGCCACCTATGGACACTCGAAACACCAAGGGTGTTACAAGTGCGTTGCTGGCCTTTTGTGGGTTAGGAATTTAACAAGGGAATCGGGGATTAAAAAGATTGGTAATTGGGCGTCCGGTAACCTCACTCACAAGACAAATAAAACGCAAGCGTTATTTCACATCGGTTTTCTGTGAAGCCGTGGTATAATGCGGTCGAACCAACCCATTCGTGCCAAAGTATGGCTCTCCCACGCCTGGTATCTCTGAAAACCAATCTACTGATAAAAAAATATAACACAAAATTCTTTCTTTATTTACTATCTGAAATTTGGTGTCAAATTAACAAGCTACCTTTATTCTAGCACAAAGGCTTATATTGGGAGGATTTGTATAGAATGTTTATCAATTTGTAAAAGGCTGGGTCTCACATATAGTAATAACATGAATGCGCAATGTAAATATAATTATACTCGCAGTATCAATAGGCATAGTCTTACTAATATTGTAAATGCGAAAGTTTGTGAGTTTATGAGTGTGTTTGTTACTCAATGACGTCAGAACGGCTGAAGGGATCGGGATGAAATGTGGATGAACAGAGGTAGATTATAGTCTGGAATGACACATAGGTTACTTTTTATCCCCCGGGAACGTAACGACCAAAAGGCCGACAACGCACTTGTAGCGTCTCTGGTGTTTCGGGTGTCCGGCAATTGCTTACCATCCGGTAATGCGTCAGCTCGTTTACCGGCTTATATAATAAAAAAGCCAGTGTTTAATAAAGACTGGACTATTTTTGGGTATATCTGGCAATATTTTTGTGACCTGAATTTTGAGAAGTAAATTTTTTTGAGGTGGTGATTTCAGGTATGTTTAAAGTTAAAAGAAAACTTCCCGGTTCTCTGTAAGTGATCTCTGATAGTAAAACGGATTTGGGTTCGATTCCTGGATCGAGTTAAATGGGACGTCTATTATTACATATATGGGACTCTTAACCTTGCCTTTTAAGATGTTATAATAAATTATGCTTGTTATAATATTTATAACAATTTATTTTTCTCTTGTTTCAGGTAAGTCTCTCTCGCTATAACTTTCAGTGTTAATTCAGGTAAAATAACCTTTTTTTATAATATATTCTCCACATCCAAGGACATGGGAATAGTATAAAAATCATTATTACTACTGATAAATGGGAATTGTGTCAATTTCGAATTTCAACAAATAAGGATCTTTTACAAGCTGTGTGTGTCAATTAGTCAAATAATATTAAATCAAATAATATTTGGATTGACGGTCAAAAATGCCTTTGACTAGTCAAATTATGTCAAACAGTTTTGTAAGCAAAAAACATATCACTAGTCTACAATGAAAAAGTATCTGAAATAATTTTAACTAATTTTTGCTTGTCTATACATGCTTGTTAGATTACGGAGTATTTCTTAATAAACAACAGTATTAATATCTAAAAAGAACGTTTTATTATAATAAAGATATACATAGCAAGAATGACACAGTTACAATGACAACCAAAAACAATCATGCCAGCTAGTTAAATTTTCAGGAACAAATATTAAAACTAAACTCATTTGTGTTACTCAACACTCCCCCTAAAATTTAACTACAATAAAAAAATAAATCTCCCACTGAAACTCACATATCAACCAGTGGGAAAAGAAAACAAAATCTGATCTCTTAAATAGATAAAAGATTGAGTTGGTAATGCTTTAGTCAATATATCAGCTAATTGACTGTTACTAGGAATATAATTTATCTTAATTACACCAACCTCAACCTTTTCTCTTATAAAATTAAACTTTATATCTATGTGCTTAGTTTTCTTGTGATAAACAGGATTATTGATCAGCTTGATCGCACTCTGGTTATCAACATACAATGGCACAGATATAATATTTTCACCTAAGTCTAACAATAATTGTTTTAACCACAATATCTCCTTTGCAGCCTCACATGCAGCTACAAATTCTGCTTCTGTCGTGGAGAGAGCAGTAGTCTTTTGTTTCTGGCTACACCACGTTATTGGTCCCCCATTCAAAAAGAAAATGTAACCCGTAGTAGACTTACGCGTATCAATATCGCCTGCAAAATCTGAATCTGAATAGCCAGTAAGATCACTACTTCCTCCATAAGTTATACATAAGTCCTTGGTATTTATTAGGTATCTAATAACACGTTTAAGTGCATTTACATGTTGCTGACTTGGATTGTTTACATATCTGCTCAAAACATTTACAGCAAAAGAAATGTCAGGCCTTGAAACAGAACTTAAAAACAATAAGGAGCCTATAGCTTCCCTGTATGGAAAATTAACAATATCTTCATCAATTTTCTTTGAAATAACAACATTTACATCTGCTGGGGTATTGACAGGATTTGAATTACTCATACAAAACTTCTTTATTATTTGTTCTATGTAATCCCTTTGACAAATAGAGATACTATCATTTACTCTCTCTATTTCCATTCCCACAAAATATTTCAATTTTAGTTCCCTTATTTTAAATTCTTGTTTCAAATCTTTCATAATTATTTTAATCATTGAGGAACTGGAAGAAACTAAAAGTACATCATCAACATAAATTATTAGAATTACTTTTACCCCATTGAAAATACCTACATAAACACAACAGTCAGCCTGAGATTGCACAAAACCATAATTAACTAAAAATTCAGTAAATCTTCTATTCCAACAACGGGATGCCTGTTTCAAACCATACAATGATTTATTAAGTTTTAAGATACAATCATTTTTAAATATAATTCCTTCTGGTACTTCTATAAAAATATCCTCATCCAAGTACCCATTCAAAAAAGCAGTTTTTACATCAAATTGTTCAATTTCTAATTTATATTTAGCTGCAATAGAAAGAACAATTCTTATAGAGTCGTATCTCGTTGTTGGAGAGAATATTTCTTGATAATCTATGTCTTTAATTTGATTAAAACCTCGTGCGCATAAACGAGCTTTGAATCGTCTTACCTGATCATTTTCTCCCTTTTTAATTGCAAAAACCCACTTTGTAGTAAGTGTATGTTGACCAGACCTCTCGACTGGAGTCCAAGTATTATTTTCTTCATGCGCAAGCAGTTCTTCATCAATAGCTTTCAACCATTCATTTCTTTGTGGACTCTTCATTGCTTCAGCGTATGTCTGAGGCAGTGACAGTTCAACAAGATTTGCTTCAAATCTTCTATTAATTCTAGGTCTCAAATTTATATTCCTTTGAATTAAATCATCATCTAATTCTTGAGACGGTTCATATGTAGGGTCACTACTACTACTACAACTCAACATGCTATTGTCATTCTCTGATGATGATATTTCTAAATGAGTATTCTCTAGATTGTTTTCTTGCATTTGATTTTCTTGTTCTAATGTCTTCTCTTCATCATCAATATATATTTGTGTAATATTTTTCCGTATCTCTGGAACATTATGTTCTTCAAAAATAACATTTCTAGATATTTTAATCTTCTTGGTTTCTGGATTGAACATTCTATAATTATTGTTATCATACCCAACTAGTATCATTTTCTCACTCTTCTTATCAAGTTTTGTTCTTAGTTGATCAGGAATATGAACATATCCAATGCTTCCAAATACCTTCACATGGCCTACATCAGGTTTGATGCCATTCCATAGTTCATATGGTGTTTTCTTAGGAGTCTGGCTGGAAGAAGTTCTGTTTAATAAATAAACTGCACAATTCACAGCTTCTGCCCATAATTCCAGTGACACATCTCTTGCATACAACATGGAACGTGCACTCTCTACAATTGTACGGTTCTCTCTTTCAGCACGCCCATTTTGTTCAGGTGTATAAGGTGCAGTACACTCATGAACTATACCTTCTTTGCTTAGATACTCTTTTAAGGATTTATTTACATACTCTCTTCCGTTATCAGTATGCAATATTTTGATACTATGCATGTATTTATTTTTGATAATAGCATTGTATTTCTTGAATATATCAATTACATCACTTTTATGCTTTACAAAATATACATGTCTGAAGCTTGTTGCTGCATCCTTGAACAATACAAAGTATCTTGCACCTTGAACAGATGTATGACTCATTGGGCCACAGACATCACTATATATAAGGTCACCTGGCTGTAGTTCTCCTCTTACAGATTTGTGAAATTTAAATCTGCATTGCTTTCCATAAGCACATGCTTCGCTAACAAAATCAGCTTTATCATTGTTGTCAAAATTCAAGCCTTCTACTGTATTTTCAGCACTCATATTCCTGATATTTTGTATGTTAATATGTCCCAATCTTTCGTGCCAAGTTTTAATGTTACTTTTATCATTTTGCACCAAGTTACATGTATCTGAAATTACAGCTTTTATTTTCAATTCATATAGATTATTTTCCGTCATTGTTGCATACAATACTAACTTATTATCTTTGTAAATGAATGCATTGGAGTCTTTCTTAACAATGGTGTATGATTTTCGCATAATCACACCCTCTGAGAATAGATTTCGTCGCAAATTCGGAACATACAATACATCATGTAGTTCACTGGTCTCCCACTGTCCATTGACATATCTCTTTATTAAAACCTTGCCTATGCCAGCTACTTCCACTGACTGCTTGTTTCCTAATGTCAATGTTTTCTGATTGCATTCAAATAGTTCTGCAAAGAACTCCTTTCTGTAGGTCATATGTGCGGAGGCACCACTATCTAAAATCCAAACATTCTGTTCAGCTTTATGTAAACTTGCTTCTACATTGAACGCTAACATATTTGCACCTTCTTGTTGAGGTTTTCTGTTGTTGGATTTCTTTGGATAACGACATTCTCGAGAAAAATGTCCTCGTTTTCCACAATTATAACATTCAAATCTATGTTTAGTGTTATTATTCTGATTCGAACTACAAGCATTTTTATTTGGCTCACTTTGTTTAGGTCTCTTCTTCCAACTTTTGTTGGCCACAAGGAGAGCAGTTTCTTGCTCTTCTTCACATTGCAAACTAGCTTCTTCATCTAACAATCGTGCAGTGAGATTGATAAGATTCTGTTGTTTTGGATCCAATGACATCCATGCTTGACGAAGTGATCTGTACTTTTGTGGTAGTGTTCCAATTATTTTTGTAATCACAGCCATTTCACTGACATTTTCACCACTTTCTTTCAACTGCTTGGCTAACGATTCTACTTTCGAAATATGTTGAGCTACGCTGTCAGTCGGTGACATTTTGTACTGATAAAATTTTTCATGGATTATCATTTTACATAACTCACTCTTTTGTTCATATATAGATTCTAGTTTCGTCATAATTTCCTGAGCTGTTTCACAATTTTCCACTAGCGTGATTTGCTTGAGTTCCATCGAAGATGTAATGATGAACATCGCCATGCCATCGTTCTTTGTCCATTCAACACTATTTTCAGACGGTTTAGGCACTGAAATATCAATCCCTTTTGCTTTCAGGGCACATTTTATCTGAAACTTCCATTGTCTGAAGTTATTTCCGTCAAATTTATCCATGTTCATAGATCGCGTGGACTCCATTTTGAGATTACTTCTCAAAATACGATTGTAACTTTTTCTTTGCTATTTTCTTTTAGATATCAATTACAGAACCTCCTGGGCCCATAACCTGTTAGATTACGGAGTATTTCTTAATAAACAACAGTATTAATATCTAAAAAGAACGTTTTATTATAATAAAGATATACATAGCAAGAATGACACAGTTACAATGACAACCAAAAACAATCATGCCAGCTAGTTAAATTTTCAGGAACAAATATTAAAACTAAACTCATTTGTGTTACTCAACAATGCTAAATACGATTTGATAATTAAAAGTAATTTATTGGTTTAAGTTTTTAAGATACTTCATATCTCTCAAATTATACGATAAACTTTGTTAGTTGGCATCAAAAGTTAAAAATATCTTACTTTAGTGCTCTGTTCTGTATTACCGAATAATAAATGTGCTAAAAGTGAAAAAAAGTGAAACTAAAAATTATTTTATAACATAATGTCTCGGAAATATTCACACATTTCCCGACAATTTTTGCTACATTTGCGGAGAGGTAATATTTAGTAAACAAAGGTGTTCTATATCGCCTATGATAAAAAAGCCTATTCTTACTACTTTAACAAAGACATATCATCCCAGGACAAAAGCTGGGTTCCACATTTCTGCTGCAATCCGTGTGCTACAGGTTTGAGAAATTGGCTGAGTGGCAAAAAAACATCACTTCGTTTCTAATAAATGGAAACTAATTTATCTAAATAATTATTGTTTTCGTTACCAGCATGTGAAGAAAAATAAAAAAAACTACTTTGCTCGAAGAATACTTTTTTAAAGTCAAAATTTGTAAACCAGAATTAATTTAATATATCCAACAATAGTTTTATTATTATTCAAATATTTTCTTAATAACACCGCGTAACGACTTCTTAATACCATAAAATCTAGAATTATATTTAAATAACTTGATCCTAATTATATTTTCACAACTTTTTGACGAGAAGCCTAGCTATGAATAAGGCTAACGTTTTATTTTCAGGCGCCGAATTACGGCTGAAACGTCTCGTCGCTTTTATTATGTTATGAATAGGTTTTCAGGCTGTAAAAAGCCGATTTTATGCTTCTTTTTTCGTCTTGGATTTTCTAATGCTTTCCGGCTTAAAAAGTAATTGGTGGATGGTTGTTGTAAGATGTTTAGGGTGGGTAAAGTGTTATTAGATGTTTTGATAATATAGATGTAGGGTAGAATTTGATCCGGAGCTGCGGACTACATAGTAAGTTTACCGGGGCTCCGGCTCGAAAAGCAGGAGTAGGAACGGGGTGGTTTTTTGTCAGTAAGAGACTGTCACTCCGTCTCGCCTCGCCTAAGGCGGGAAAAGTCATTGGATGACTTTTCTCTTTCCACCAGATATGTGCTGTGAAGCTATGCTATGATAATATAATAGCTATGATGTGTACCTACATATGTGACTGTTTCCACTGATACTAAGTGTAGCTGTGTGATGAAGATGCGCAGCTCGAGTATGCCATGTATCGATAGTAGGGAAGCCATCCATAGCACGCATCTTATCATATAAAAAACATAGCTTAGCTGATCTGTTTCCACAAGTGCTAAGCTAGGTGTACCAATGAATATGATTGATGGAAGCCAAACGCATCCACAGCAGCGTAGCATAGCACATCTATGGTGGAAAATCATCCTTAGTGCTCAGTTTTAATTGTCTGAAAGGGTTTTTAGTTATTTCAATTTTGTAATTAATTTTAGTGACAGATGGTGTTCAAGGCTAGATTTCGGACTGTATTGTAGCCTAATAATATCATACTGGCTTTTGTTTAGTTTTATTTAGTTAAATTTGAAATGCTTGGCAGTTTTTGTTTGTTAAATGAAATTTTTCATTTAAAAGGATATTTGTTTTTCTTTTTTGTTTTGTGTTGTAAATTGATGGTAAGCAATCGCCACCGCCCATAGACACCTGAAATACCAGAAGTGTTACAAGTGCGTTTTCGGGGACTGGGAAGATTGGACCTCCGGTAACCTCACTCACACATGTATCTGGAAGAAAACTCTACATTCTAACAAAAACTGAACTTAAAATGCTCTACAAAACGACACATCCTACTAAATTAAACCTGAAAACTCTACCATTTAAAAAGGAAACCCAATACATTTTCGTTTCAAGATAAAATATGCAAATACGTACCGAAAGCGACTCTACAATAGAGATTGGTACAAATTGAAACGACTCTACCAATAGATGTTAAAGTAGAGCTCTTTTTAAAACGTCCGTTTAAAAACTCTAGGTAGCTTTAAATGTCCAATCGTTGTTGTGACCATGGTTTCGAGAATTATTTTTAAGGTAAGGGGTTTTAAATTTTAAACGGTTAAAGGTTTTAAGGATTACAAGGATTTAAAAGGTTTAAAATAACAATATTCCATCATATATTAAAGATTGAAACATTTAGAGTCTACTATTCTAGTATGAGTCTACAAGGGCTACCTAGCGGGCTACCGGGGCTCCGGCTCGAAAAGTAGGAGTAGGGACGGGGTGGGTTTTAAGTGTGGGAGAGCCATGCTTCGACACGAATGGGCCGGCTCGACCGGAGTGATACCACGGCCTCACAGAAAATCGACGTGAAACAACGCTTGCGTTGTGTTTCGTTGTGTGAGTGAGGTTACCGGAGGCCCAATTCCCCCTTCCCAATCATCCCCACCCCCATTCCCGAACAACAGCCCTTAAATTTCTAACTCCCAAAAAGCCGGTAACGCACTTGTAAAGCCTCTGGTGTTTCAAGTGTCCATGGGCGGCGGCGATTGCTTACCATCAGGTAATACGTCTGCAAGATTACCAGTGGCATGTCTCATAAAAAAAAGTAAGAGTTTGACATTCTCACTCCTACAACCAAGTTGGGAGAAGTTATTTTGTGATTGTACGAATGGGCCGGCTTGACTGAAATACCTCGGCCTGAAACAACATTTGCGTTGTGTTTCGTTGTATGAGCGAGGTTACCGGAGACTCAATCTCGCTACTTCCCAATCTTTTTAATCCCGGATTCCCCAACAACCCTTAAATTCCTAACCCCCAAAATTCCGGCAACGCACTTGTAACGCCTCTGGTGTTTCGAGTATTCACGGACGGCGGCAATTGCTTACAATCAGGTGATCAGCATGCTCGTTCACCGGCTTACACCATGCAAAAAACACATCACACAGCACTATCACATGACAATAACTTAACCCAAAACCTCCTCCTACTCTGCCTACACCTTAGCCCATCCCTTCCCTAAACTAGCACGTTACATAAGTCCCTATGACGTAACACGCACTAACCAGTGAATTTATCTTCCGTAGCGAACCCAATCACACTGTAATTTTCTTTATCTCTCAACTAAGTCGGCTCACATACACACAACGTCACGCCTTTTATCCCCTCAGGGGTAGCAGAGGTGCACATTAAGGCACGTAATTTCGCTTTTCAGTGCGTGACCACTTTGCTACAGTCTTCCCTGAGGCCCCACTATGCATCCATATCCCCAAAGATCCGCCTGCAGGATGACCCTGAATCTGAAATTGAAATCTCTAACCTGTTCGTCAAACGTGGAGATTATGAAAAACCCGGTTTATTTAGAATAGGCACATAGTCCAGCAGTGGACTTTTGATAATGAGTGACGTAACACAAAGTGACCTGTGAATTCATCTAATATGTATATAACTAAGTAACATCTAGTATATAACCTTTCTAAAAGGCCTGCAACGTGCCTGTGACTCCTCTGGTGTTGCGGGTGTACATGGGCGGCGCTGATCGCTTACCATCAGGTAACCCGTCTACTCGTTTGCCCCCTATTCCATAAAAAATATAACTTCAAATCGCTTTTGACCGGAAGGTATCGAAATATTTTTCACATACTATCTATTCTCATACGAAAATTTTCAGGAATAATCCTAGAATATACATAAATCATTGTCACTCTTCTTGAGTATTTATGGCTGGGTAGTCTCAGTGAGTGTCAACTTAATAGCTGCTCTATTACATAGGAAATAAGAGTTATATTTGCATGGCAATTATTGTGGATCTGTCCTTAGTAAGCTGGGCATTCGATAGTGACTCTTTTACATAGGAAACTAGGGTGTTATTTGTATGGCATTTTTTTAAAGTTATCTTGACATTCGATTGTGACACTACTGCATAGGAAATAAGGGTTATTTTGGCATGGCGATTATTGAGTTCTGTTCTTAGTAAGCTTGACACTTGTTAAGCGACTTTATTTTGTTCCTACAAAATAGGGTTGAATTTTACGTGGCATTTTTGTTTGTTATCGTGGTGTGTTTTTAATCATAGTGACACTTCTGAAATCGTTTCAGTATTATTAGTGAGCGTTTTTGGAACATTGATATTAAGTTTCGTGAGCACCTATGGAGGAGGCTGACTGACTCAACACATACATAGTTCATGTATGTATGTATGTATGATGTATATATATGTAAGTATATATGTAAGTATATATTGTATTATTTATTGTATATATAATATGATAATTATCAATATAATTATAGTTTATTTATCTTAATAATTCAATATTTTAAAATTTACTTTTAATATTTTAGTGTTGTTACACCTACTGTTGTCTCTCTGCATCACCCCAAGGTTGACTGGTAGAGAATGCCAAATTAAGTCCACCTCTGTATGGAATGTACATAAAGTGTAAATAAATAAAAATAAATATTACATAATTTAGGTACTGTACGGACTGACTCGTTGGCTAAGTGTTTGCAAGTGCGACTGTTGGGCAAGGGGTCTGAAACTTGATTCCCGGGTCGGGCGAAGTATTGCGGGCTTTGTTTTGGTTTTTCGAAAATTCTCAGTAGTAGCACGGAGTCCGGAAATGTGCCCGGTATATGGAAATAAGCTCACCACCCATTACCTGGGACTTACATAAATTGTGAAAAGTACATAGGCATTATGTGCCATTATGTACACCTCTGTTAATCTATTTTCTGTTATTCTCTGATAGAGTACTGCATCGTTTTAGTGTCTATTCTATACATAATTAACCTTACGCCGGTCACCCATGGGGGTAAACAGAGAAATTGGACGCCAATTGCTAAGAATCTTACACACTTCTTGCTCGTTCTTCTTCATTCGAAGCAACACTTTGGAACGAGCGCCTAGCTTCACTGACAGACAGACTGACGGACAATTCAATTTGACGTTTCAAAAGTGCCTTATTTAGGATTAATTGAAATAAATGCTTTGACTTTGACTTTGACACCTCTTTCGCTTCATCAACAGTCTTCAGGTTTTTATCCGATAGTTGTTCGTTAGGACTTTCTAACCATGTTTATTTGCATGTAAACTTCACTTGTGCGATGTACGATTTTTGACTATGTCTATGTATCGATTGTCTATGTGGAACTTCTGTAATATGCCATTTGTCTTGTGTCGCCACAAAAATTTTGCTTGACTTGTGAACTGAACCTGAAAGTCCTTAATTATTATGTTATCGGCTTACTCACGTAATGTTTTGACGAGGAACTCGACTAGTTTCAAGCCATGCTAGAGGCTCATATTCATGAGCAGCATTACGCGACACACGACGCGGCGATTATCGCACTGGCGATTCGAGCTCATGAATATGAGCCTCTAGCATGGCTTGAAACTAGTCGAGTTCCTCGTCAAAACATCACGTGAGTAAGCCGATAACATAATAATTAATTTAGTATGTCTCACGAAAGTTACAATAAAATCACTGAAAGTCCTGGTTCAGTTTTCACACTTGTGACCAACCAATGAGACGGTAACCTTATTTTTTTCCAAAATATCAAAGCTACTTGGGAATCGAAGCCCAATATCTTACGATGAACCCAATTGACTAAAACCACAATCATAAAAATTTAAGCAATTCAATTTTTTCTTCATACGCGCCCTGTGGCCATAATTTTCCGTCTCGGATGATAATAAATCAATGTCACCGTAGCACTTGGCGCCAGAATTAAATTCTTCATCGCTTCTAGTAATGTAAGGTAAGTATTTTTTTACGAATCATATCGCTGCCCTCGTTCAACGTAAGATATTTCTAAAAAAAAGGCAAAATTGAGTTAAGTTTTATTTCAGTGTGGGAGAGCCAAGCTTCGGCACGAATGGGCCGGCTCGACCGGAGTAATACCACGGCCTCACAGAAAACCGACGTGAAACAACGCTTGCGTTGTGTTTCGTTGTGTGAGTGAGGTTACTGGAGGCTCAATTCCCCCTTCCCAATCTTCCCCATCCCCATTCCCGAACAACAACCCTTAAATTCCTAACTCCCAAAAAGCCGGCAACGCACTTGTAACGCCTCTGGTGTTTCAAGTGTCCATGGGCGGCGGCGATTGCTTACCATCAGGTATACGTCTACGTCTGCTCTTGCACCTTGCACTTATTACCGGCATGTCACATAAAAAAAAAGTTGCTATTCTGTCCGGTCCAGAAATCGAATGTTTGTAAAACGCAACCGAAGTGCCTGAATTTCAATGTCTTACATTACAGACATTTAAGCATTTTAGCGACCTTAAGTTCAAGATTCTGTCATCTTAAGATATTTATAAAGTCAGGAAGAAACACATTATACTAAGCTATGTTTAAAAAAAATACCTACATTTCAATTAACAACGAGTGAATTAATGACACTGATATCATAAAAGTAACTCAAACTCAAATCATTTATTGCATTCATATGTACATTAAGATGATACATAATTAGGAGAATTTGTCTCAACATGAAACCCGGTTAGGGTACGGCAACATACATTTTGACACATTTAGTATCTATAGTCACTTACGGTAGTACTTATTACATCTTAACAATAATTTGATATTATAACAAAACTAACATAAATATAATTATTATTGTAATTAATATCTATCAATATGTTAGTATGAATTACTCAAAACATTTTTTGTTCAACTCACATAATATCTTACTACCTAGATCAACACTAGGTCAGCGATATATTTACGTTGTGGGTACCAAACCATTTTTCGCAAAAAAATATTATTTGCTCCTTAGATAGACCTGTTATCCGGAGCTGCGGACAACGTAAAAGGTTACCGGGGCTCCGGCTCAAAGCAGGAGAAGGAACAGGATGGTTTTTAGTCAGTAAGAGTCTGACACTCCTTCCCGCCTCACCCAAGGCGGGAGAAGTAACTGGATGATTTTCACCCCTCAAAAAAAAAAAAAACGAAAAATATAGACCTGTTATCATCAACATCTCTTTAATATTAAGTAACTCCTAAAGTTTTTTTAAGCGAGGAAGGTCATCCAATGACTTCTTTCGCGTTTTTTTTTGGGGGGGGAGAAAATCATCCAATGACTTCTTCCACATTGGGTGAGAAGCAGACCACACGCGGACAACATAACTTCGTCTAAAGTATGTTTGGAAAAGATATTTGATGATTTTCCATCCTCAATAAAAAGGCATAGTATTACAATTGCCACGACAAACAACAAAGATAATTATACTCAAGCTTAGTCCGAGATATCTTCTATATTCACTATGTAGTCTCACAATCCTCGCATTGTGTGTGCCGCGAAATTTAGAGGAAGCGAAAAGCTTCGTATCCAAACAGAAAAAATGCAGTCTGCTGTCAACACTGTATCTGTAAGTCATTCACTTTTTTCGCGCCGTTGTGTGCTTGTCAAAATAAAATTTTAATTTTGTTTTTTGAAGTTTTAAAGTGTTTAATCTAAAAATGCCGAAAAGGAAACGCGAGTGCAATGAAGAAAAGTACCTTAGAAGAAAGGTTAAAAAGCTGAAACGGAAATTAAAGAAAAGAAAATTGAGCGAAGTTCGCTGCGAGTCTTCTTCGTCGTCTTCATCGCCGACGTATGAGGCAGAAAGCGACGCTGGTGATATTGAAATACCCGACACGGAACTTGCAGGCAAGTTTTTTGTACAGGAAATAACCTGTTTATTGATCTTTCCTGTCTTCTATGACATGTGGTACATGTTATACAGGCACTCCGGGGGAGTGAGATCACCATGGGGATATCCCACCCTGTACAGCGCTGTTGCATTAGAACGCTAGTACCTATCTCATGAATGACTCAATGCCGGTGGCTTTGTGTCAGTTAGTTTTCTGTAAAGGAAAGTTTTCCTTACTAAATGCCACGGGGTGGCATTCAACTGTTGTCATTATGTTTATTTGTATTATTACAAACATGTACCACGATAAGATACAGCTGGTAGCTGAATCAAACATGGTTTGGTCTATTTCTAGGTGCTGAAGAATGTGTAGACAATACACAAGATGAAGTCCCTTCAACGTTGGATGATTCAATTATAAGGGCTCTAGGGCAGACCTTATCCACAGAAAAGGAATATGGCCCAGATATTCACCCGGAGCTGGTGAAAAGGATCGAAGGTATTTTAACGAAAGGCTTAAATCAAGAAACAAAGGATGAATTAATGAAAAAATATGTAGTACCTGCCAACGTGAAGCTTTTAGATGCTCCAAACCTAAATAAAGAATTAGAAGGATTGCTAAGCGATGCCATTAAGGCCCGAGACAAACGGGTACAGGATCGTCAACAACAAATGGGTATAGCAACAGCGGCCTTGTTGTGTGCTACTGACACACTGATTAGGGGTGATGTAGACAAAATAAAGTTAATTTCAACAATTAGTGACGTCACTCGGCTGTTGACAGACCTGCATTACCAGGACACGGTAACTCGGAAGAAGTTGATTATTCCAAGCTTAGACAAAAATGTGGGGAAAACTGTAGAACATCAGGACAGAGATGGATATCTATTCGGTGAAAATTTTAATGAAAACGTAAAATCGGCTACGGCCATTAAAAAATCGGCTGGCACGATTCTTAAACAAATAAACCCCAATAATAACAGGAAAAATACATACAAACCGACTCAGTTCCCCAAGAGTTTTCCTAAAAAGCAGGGAAACTACAAGGGCCCTCCTCGAGCCAGTATGACGCAGTACAAACAGGGAGGGGGGGGCAGGTATCACCAGACACAGAACTACAAGCCGAGACCCCCACCACGTCCTCCAGCCAAGGCGCCTGTTCGACAATCATAGAGGTAAATACTTTTGCTGGTAGACTTAAGTTTTTCCACTCTTGTTGGGTAAAAATAACTCAGGATAAAGTGGTCTTGTCATGGCTCAAAGGCTATAAAATACCCTTTTTAGAGGCTCCTCACCAAGATTCTGTTCCAAAAAATTCTAATTTTTCGGCTAGAGACAATGTTATAATATTAAAAGAAATAAGTAGACTTTTGCAACTCGGAGTACTAACAAAATGTGAAGCTGTGGAAGGACAATACTTTTCAAAGATTTTCACTGTACCAAAATCAAATGGAGAAGTTAGATTTATTTTA
This sequence comes from Spodoptera frugiperda, assembly GCF_023101765.2. NCBI lineage: Eukaryota > Metazoa > Arthropoda > Insecta > Lepidoptera > Noctuidae > Spodoptera > Spodoptera frugiperda. Next base: position 2,829,481 of record NC_064232.1, on the reverse strand, counting down.
AACTTAAAATGTTTAAATAGATTTATTACACCAGAACATTTCAAAATTGAAGATATGAGGACTCTTTGTAAATTAATTTCAAAAAATAATTTTATGTGTACCATTGACCTAAAAGAATCCTATTTCTTGATTCCAATGGGTACAGATAAAAAATACCTAAGATTTTGGTTCCAAAATATAATGTATGAGTTCAACTGTTTGCCTTTTGGTCTAAGTACTGCTCCTTTCACGTTCACTAAGTTACTGAAACCAGTTATAAATTATCTTCGAAGTAAAGGGTATAAATCAGTTATTTACCTTGATGATATTATATGTATTGGTAATTCTTACCAAGAGTGTTTAGAAAATTGTCAAATGACCATAAGTTTACTGGAATGCCTAGGTTTTATTATAAATAAGGAAAAGAGTGTCATTGTCCCAACCAAGATTGCTGAATTTTTAGGTTTCATAGTAAACACAAAGGAAATGACATTGTCAGTGACTTCTAAGAAAAGAGAAGCAATTTCATTATTGATTAAGAAATTTATAAAGATGGATCAATGTGCTATAAGAGAATTTGCAAAACTGATTGGCACCCTGGTAGCATGTTGCCCAGCTGTGTCTTATGGTTTTTTATACACTAAGATATTTGAACAACAAAAATATCAGGCCTTATGTGCAAAAAACAATAACTTTGATGCAATTATGAATATCAATGATAGTTGTAAAACGGATTTGGAATGGTGGCAAAGCCAAATTAAAATATCAAATAATCCAATTAGACAGTACAATTTTTCTTTAGAAATAAATTCAGATGCATCAGGGACAGGCTGGGGAGCATACTGTAACAGTCAGGTTGCCAATGGATTTTGGACTCAGAAGGATAAGGAAAACCATATAAACTTCCTAGAACTTCTAGCGGCCTTCCTGGGTTTACAATGTTTTGCAAAAGATCTACATTCTTGTCAAATATTGTTAAGAATAGATAATACCACAGCAATTGCATACATAAATAGAATGGGTGGTATACAATTTCCAAAACTTAATTCTCTGGCTAGGGACATATGGCAGTGGTGTGAGGTCCGTAGAATATGGTTGTTTGCCTCCTATATAAAGTCAAAAGAGAATAAAGAAGCTGACCAAGAATCTAGAATAAAAAATGTAGATTCAGAATGGGAATTGGCCAGTAATTGTTTTTTAAAAATTACCAAGTCACTGGGAGAACCAGATGTGGACTTGTTTGCAACTAGAGCAAATAAAAAATGTCAGAGATATATATCTTGGCATAGAGATCCATATGCAGAGAATATTGATGCTTTCACTGTAGACTGGTCAACATTTAAGTTATTTTATGCTTTTCCTCCATTTTCTTTAATTTCAAAATGTGTACAAAAAATTATTTGTGATAAGGCAACAGGTATAATAGTTTTTCCTCTATGGACCTCCCAACCCTGGTATCCATTCATAGCTGAACTAGCAATTTCAGAAGTGTTACAATTCAAGCCATCAAAAGAATTGTTAATATCACCTTTCAGAACACTACACCCACTGTACAACAGTCTTTCCCTGGGAGCCTGCATCTTATCAGGGAAGCGTTCCAGAGAAAATTAACTCCTGATGAAACAATAGAAATTATGGTAGCTTCCTTATCACAAAACACCATAAAACAATATAACACAGCGCTTAAAAAATGGTGGTATTTTTGTAATGGGGTAAACATTTATGAATTGTCTATACCTAAAATTTTAAAATTTCTCACAGAAATGTTGTCACAGGGCGCCTCATACGCTACCCTCAATACTTGTCGTTCAGCGCTTTCTCTTATTATAGATAATAGTGTAGGAACTGATTTACAAATAAAGAGATTTTTTAAGGGAGTTTTTAAAATAAAACCATCTCGCCCTAAGTATAACGACACATGGGATCCATCTGTCATTTTGAATCATATTCAGAATTGGTCACCAAACAGCAGCCTTAACTTAGAAAAATTAACAAAGAAATTAGTTATTTTATTGGCTCTCACAACGGCTCAGCGGATTCAAACGTTGTCCGTTATCCGATTGAGCAACATAGAGTTCACGGACACTGGTGTCAAAATAACGATTACCGACTTCTTAAAAACAACGACTCCGTGTAAGGACCAAGTCGTTATAAAGCTTCCTTCTTTGGATACGAATCCAGAAATTTGCCCCGTTTCGACACTCCAACATTATATAGACCTTACTAGTTCTCTCAGGGACGTAGACTCGGACAAACTATTTATTTCTTATAAAAAACCACATAACTGCGCCAGTAATCAAACAATAAGTCGCTGGATCAGGCAAGTAATGGCCGAATGTGGGATTGACGTAAAAAAGTTTACTCCTCACTCCACACGTCATGCGTCCACGTCTCTGGCGCGTAGAGAAGGCGTAACTTTGGATTGTATATTTAAGGCTGCGGGTTGGTCGACGGGTTCAAGCGTTTTTGCGAATCATTATAATAGACCTTTATGTACCGATGAGGATAATTATAATTTTTCAAGAGCCATATGTAACGTTAAGATTTAATGTTTAATTATAATTAGTGAAACATTTAATTGATAATAATTTAATTATTGAATTGATGTGGTAAATCACATTAAACTGATTATTTTTGAACCTTGTTTTTAATTGCATAAGAAACCATTTTATTTCATGATTTCCAACAATTCTCTAAACATCTACATAGTGAATATAGAAGATATCTCGGACTAAGCTTGAGTATAATTACATAATTAAACGAACTTACCTGAAGTGAAGTTCTATTGTAATTATACGAAGAGCTTAGTCCGAGATATCAATTTCCCACCCAACCCTTAATAATAATCATAGATTATAATATGTCCCGAGAGTCAGGTTGGAAATCATAATCTTATAACTAATGCTCTGAAAAGAATGACTTACAGATACAGTGTTGACAGCAGACTGCATTTTTTCTGTTTGGATACGAAGCTTTTCGCTTCCTCTAAATTTCGCGGCACACACAATGCGAGGATTGTGAGACTACATAGTGAATATAGAAGATATCTCGGACTAAGCTCTTCGTATAATTACAATAGAACTTCACTTCAGGTAAGTTCGTTTAATTATGTAATTATCCGTAATTAAAAAAAATAAATACTAGTTCAACGTTAAACATCTCTGCTTACTCCTCCAAACAATAAAAACCGTAATACTCCACATTGAAACCGCAGCCCAAGTTACTAACCGCAAACAAAATAACTTAAAGTTGCCCCCTTTATCTAGAAAAACATCTCCAACTTCAAAGTAAACTTCCAACTGTTTCCTTTGAACTAAAGAGGAACTAAGTACAAGTTAAGTTGGGAATAAGTTACAAAAACAGTATCGGGATACTTAAGTTAGATGTATTACATATTTTGGAGCGTTTGGGTTCTTTTCTGCTAGAGATGTGCTATGTAGCTATGCTGCGAACATGTAATAGCTAAGCTGTGAAACTATGTGACCGTTTCTACTGATGCTAAGCTATGTAGCTATGAAACTATGTGACCGTTTCCACTGATACTAAGCTATTAAGCTATGCTACGAAGATGTAATAGCTAAACTGTGAAAATATGTGACCGTTTCTACTGATGATAAGCTATATAGCTATGAAACTATGTGACCGTTTCCACTGATACTAAGCTATGTAGCTTTGCTACAAAGATGCAATAGCTAAGCTGTGAAACTACGTGACCGTTTTTACTGATGCTAAGCCATGTAGCTGTTCGATTACAATGTGCTATGAAGATGCGCCGCCGCAGTACGCGATGTATCGATAGTAGGGAAGCCATCAATAGCACACATCTTTCCATATAAATAACATAGCATAGCTGAGTCCGTTTCCACCAGTGATAAGCTATATGTACCAATGAATATGATTGGTGGAAGTCAAACGCATCCACGCAACGCATGTGCACTTCTGCCTACCCCTTCAGGTATAAAGGGCGTTATATTACTCACTGTTACTGAAATGAGGTCACATTTAAAATATTGTGCAATTTTCCACATCGTGTGCATCGTGTAACTCTTACCCAAATAATTAAAAAAGAAATATAATTGTGGAAACATCATTAACGGAATTCAAAATTACTATAATTAAAATGTTAAATTATAAAAGCAACGTCACGCCTTTTATCTCCGAAGGTGTAGACAGATATCCACATTACGGCACGTAATGCCGCTATACAATGTACACCCACTTTTCACCATTTGTGTTATAAGTCCCATGTAATAGGAAGTGAGCCTATTGCCATATACTGGGCACAATTCCAAACTCTGAGCTAATACTGATACATTTTCGAAAAACGGACAAAAGTCCAGCAATACTTTTGCCCGACCCGGGAATCGAACCCGAGACCCCTTGTCCGGCAGTCGCACTTACGACAACTCGACCAACGACGCAGTCAAGTCAAAGTCAAAATTATTTATTTCAAATAGACCAAGAAGGCACTTTTGAACGTCAAAGTAAATATAATAATATTAATAACGTCTGTCTGTCGGTCAGTCCTCTAGTGAAGCTATTTGCTCGTTCCAAAGTGGAGATTCCTATGGAGAAGAACGAGCAAGAAACTCCATAGGTTACTCTTTTTCAATCAGATTCACAATACAATTGTTGGTTACATCCATTACAGTCATTACAATTATATGTATTACATAATCCATAAACAATAATGTGCACTTTAAATAGGAATAAGCATTAAGTTAACCCATTCTATGGTTAATCCTACTTGAATGAATACCTGTACACACAATTACATATATTGCCTTAATATGTACAATTGTGGCCGGCATGTAAACTGTAGTTATTTATAACTGTATAGCACCTGCTTTAACCGCAGTTCGCAGTAACTAAGTTACAAGTTCACTTAATTAAATACGTACATACTTAAGTTAGGATTAAGTTAGAGAAGTGGGTATTTGACTTAGAATTTGCATTGTTTTGTTTGAAGTTATGTCGGGTTTAGATTCGGTAATCTTACTATGTTATCTTACTCTCTATATTTATTTAAAATTCTCTAAATTTACATTTTTAAATACTACAACATACAAAATAAAATAATATTTAAAAATATAAAAATAGGAGCCGACCAGTAGCGGGAGCATGGTCCAAGCTATCAAAGTCAAAGTCAAAGTCAAAGTCAAAATCATTTATTTCAAATAGACCAGGAAGGCACTTTTGAACGTCAAAGCAAATATAATAATATTAATAACGTCTGTCTGTCGGTCAGTCCTCTAGTGAAGCTATTTGCTCGTTCCAAAGTGTAGATTCCTATGGAGAAGAACGAGCAAGAAACTCCATAGGTTACTCTTTTTCAATCAGATTTACAATACATTTCTTGGTTACATTGTTTCGATTACTTCAACTATGTGAGAACAATGTAAAACTAATATACAGTCCAAGCGACAGAAAAAGAAAATAACCTAGAGGACAATAAAAAAAAAATGCAGTCCGGAGCTGACCAGTCCCAGTTGACAGCGCCCGTTCACGAACATGACACGTACACCAGCACCGCCCAACTCAACCATGTTGCAGGGAATCGAGCGATCCAATGCCCGTGCCACCGCCAATGAGACATTTGAGTGAGCATGACAACTCCAAGCTGACATAAATGCATTCTACTAGTCTAATTTGATTTCAGTTAATTACAGGGCTCTCACATTTACAATAATTGTATAACGTACAGAACACATCGAAATAACATGGTTATATTACTACATTTTTTTCGTTCTCCTGTGGAGCCGGACCAGCTTGCCTCCAAGCATTTTTATCTTCTATATAATCGTTTACTTTGTAGTATGCTTGTCTACATAACGTTTTTTTAATACATAGTTTAAATTTTGATTCATTTAGATTCTGTATTTCCATTGGAACTCTATTATAACATTTAACACAGAATCCCATAAATGACTTACTTATTTTTGACAATCTAAAAAATGGTTGACTTAATCTATCCTTATGTCTAGTTTGATAGTTGTGTCTATCAGATACTTTTGCAAACAAATGTAGGTTTTTCCTAACATACATAATATTTTCATAAATAAATTGACATGGAACGGTCATAATGTTGATCTCCTTAAACTTTTCTCTAAGAGATTCCCGACGACCTAGGTTGTAAATAGCTCTGACGGCGCGCTTTTGTAGGATAAATATAGACTCAACGTCAGCAGCTTGTCCCCACAGCAAAATGCCATACGACATGATGCTATGGAAGTAACTGAAATACACTAGTCTTGCCGTGCCTATGTCGGTTAGCTGTCTGATCTTCCAGACAGCGTAAGCTGCAGAGCTCAATCGTCCCGCTAGCGATGTAATGTGGGGACCCCATTGCAATTTGTCATCTACAGTGATCCCTAGGAAAGTAGTCTCTTTTACAAATTCTAATTTCTGACTATTTAATAATACATCGCATTGGTTAGTCTTAACATTTGGCAAAACAAATCTAATACATTTTGTCTTTTTATCATTTAATACTAGGTTATTTGATGTAAACCAATTTTGAACCTTCATTAGAGCATTATTTACGTCGTCATAATTCTTTTTTCGTCTATTTATTTTAAAAACTAATGATGTGTCATCAGCAAATAATACCATCTGAGGTTCATTCTGAAATAAATGGGGCAAGTCGTTTATATATGCCAAAAATAGGAATGGGCCTAGTATTGAGCCCTGCGGTACGCCCATAGACATGCTAGCACCCGGTGAGTTTATTTTATTTACTTGTACTTTAAGTTGCCTATCCTGAAGGTATGACTTCAATAGATTTAGCGATATACCCCGAATACCGTAATGTTCCAGCTTCAGCAATAGAGTCTCGTGTTCAACGCAGTCAAATGCCTTCGAAAGATCACAAAATATTCCGATAGCATCCTGTGCGTCTTCCCACGAGGCGAACACCCGCTTAATTAGAGCTACTCCAGCGTCAGTTGTACAGCGTCCCTTGGTGAACCCGTATTGTTGATCGTGAAAGATAGAGTTTGTGTTAAAGTGATGCAGCATTTGAGTAAGCATCAGTTTTTCAAACACTTTACTGAGTACTGGTAAGATAGAAACCGGCCTATAGTTATTGGGCTCCGCACTATCACCGGATTTAAACAATGGAACAACTTTACTATGTTTCATTAAGTCTGGGAAGACTCCTTGATCTACACTTTTATTAAAAATTAGAGCTAAGTAAGGTGCTATAGTCTCTATAAAAGATCTACACACCCTAACCGACATTCCCCAAAGATCTTCAGTTGACTTAACTTTAATATCTTTGAACGCTTTTATCACTGTTTGGGGGTTTGTGTGTTGAAATCGAAAATCTATTGAGCATTTCTCTACATTATTTTTAAGAATATCTATAGATAGTGTTGGAGATGATTTCAATGCTTCCGTAGTTTTAAGTGGAATATTTTTAAAAAAGTTTCAAATTCCTGGGCAACTTTTATATCTGTACAAATACGTCCATTTTCGGTATTTAAATTATATTCAGAATTACGTTGTTTATTTCTACCTGTCTCGCTATTAATTATGTTCCAGGTAGTTTTAATTTTGTTATCCGCGGTTCTAATTTTACTGCTAATGTACAGAGATTTAGCATGCTTACAAACCGTTTTAAATATTTTAGAGTACCTTGATACATGACTGCGAAAATCCTCACTATTATTAAATTGTCTCATACCATATAACTCAAATAACTTTTCCCTACTTATACGAATACCTGGTGTAGCCCAGTCACAAAATACAAATTTACTTTGAATGTTTTTACGTTTTAAAGGGAAGATTTTATCAAATTGTGTTTTAACAATGGACAATAAGTTGGCATAAATCTCACACGGGTATTCACTATCATGTATTTGGTCGCATAATTCATTTTGCAAGTTCTGATTCAATGACTCAATTTTTTTATCTGTAATTTGCCTAAATATAATTTCTCTTTTTGGTACAGTGGTAATAGTATTAAAATTCACTGTCAGCCCACTGTGATCTGAAGGTAATCTATTGACTATGTCTTTATTAAAATAATCACAGTTACAAAAAATATTATCGATACAAGTCGCCGAAGTGGATGTTACTCGGGTGGGCTCAAGAAAAATATTAGACAAATCAAAACATTTAAAGAGACTTAATAAATTAGTACTATTTGAACCGTTCTCTAAGAGATCAACATTAAAATCGCCACATACTATAGTACATTTACTATTGGAACACGTTTTCCTCAATACGTCTTCCATTACTGAGCTAAAAGTATTAAGGTTCTGTAAATTAGGAGGTCTATAAACACATACTACAATATGCTTATCCAGCTCAACACAGCACAACTCTATTGTATGCTCTATCGAAAGCGATGCAATGTCATGTCTTTCCTTATATTTTACTGATTTTTTTATTAATATCAGGCTACCACCATGTATCATTATTTGACGGCTAAAGTAGTTGCCAACACAATAGTTTTTAAAATTTATAGATTCTACTTGATAGCCTTTCAACCAATGTTCAGTTACACAAACAATATCATATTTAAATTTTTCTAAAAATAGTTCAATCTCTAAAGATTTTGATGAAAAACCCTGCATATTCTGACTAAACAATGTCAACAAGTTATTTTGTTTATTCTTATTTACTATTTTGGCTTTTGAGTTTAATATACTGCCAGAAGATACCTTATCAATGCATGAAACTTGGTTATCCTCTGTTGTCTCAGACATTAGTTTAAACAGTTATCCGGAGTATTACCCACATTTGTCAACAAATTGTGAGTCTCCTTCGTACTATTATATGTACATTTTATCTCTATATTATTAGACTGTCTATATAATATAGATTTGTCACTTAAATTATTAAAAACTATCGGTGGTTAGGGCTCTAGAGACAGAAACCTCCTCACAATATGTGCCGTTTCGAGGAGTACTGCCTTCTGCATCAGGCCCTTGATCCATCCGCCCAACCCCAGCCTCCTAAGGTGGTTGTCGAGGCTGTTGGGTATTAAACCGTTGGCCGACACGACTATCGGCACAACGATAGCCGAATCCACATTCCACATGTCGACAACCTCGTGAGCCAAGTCATCTTACTTATTATTATAAATGGGTGTTAGTATGTATGTCTGTTACTCAATCACGTCAAAACGGCTGAAGTGGTGGGGATGGAATTTGGGATAGGGGTTGATTATGGTATTGAGTAAGTAAACTTGGTTTATTTATTAGCTCAAACGAATACTAACGAAGATGTATACAATGTACACCCACATTTCACCATTTCTGTTATAAGTCCCATGTAAAAGGGGGGTGAGCCTATTGCCATACACTGAGCACGATTCCAGGCACCGAAAAAAGCCCATTATTACTTTGTCCGACCCGGGAATCGAACCGAACCCGAGACCATTCGCCCGGCAATTTCGTGCCCAATATATGGCAATAGACTTACCCCCTATAATATGAGACTTATAACACAAATGGAGAAAAGTTGCTACACATTGTATAGCAGCATTACGTTCCATAACGTGCGCCTCTACCTACCCCTTCGGGGATAAAAGGCGTGACGTTGTGTTTTCCCAATCATAATTAAAAATCGACCATTACTTAATCCCGTCGGAGTTAATTGACAAGTTAATTAGATCGACGGGTCAGTTAAGTGTCTGCTGGCGACGGGAGTAACGTGGGGGTATACAATGTGATAGGGGTGGGATTTCTAACCCGTTAAGGCTGAGTACTACATCTAATTTTATCGACAAAAAAAATAAAAAGGGGGTTTGAACCCCCTCCCCCTAAAAATTTTAATATTTATTTTACTTACTTACTATATTTTTTTTATAATTTTAATATTTATTTTACTTACTTACTATTTTAATATTTTTTTTACTTTATGTGATATCAATCGACAAACGATAGCTAATAACCTTGGCTAACTAATTCATTACTTTTTTAATATGTTTGATAATGTTTTGGTGAGAAAAAAAAATCTGGATAATTTTTACAGAAAAAATCGCTATTTTTCAATATTTTCAATTGGAGGTTCAACGCCCCATATTATTTTTTTTTGTCGATAAAATTAGATGTAGTACTCAGCCTTAACGGGTTAGAAGTCCCACCCCTATCATATTGTATAGATCGCGCCCTTTGTTTTACTTTATTGGCCCGTAAAATTTTATTAAAAAATATAAAATATTGCTTGACTAACTCGTCTACATGATTGTTGGGGTGGTTTGTAGTTAATATTGAGTATTTAGGTTTCTTTTGCGATTCCTAGATCGGACCATCTAGTCTAGTTTAGACTAATCTACAGAAATAAACAATATTGGACTTTCTATTTGTAATATTGACGTAACTGGGTATAACCTGGGTGTCTTCAAAGCCCGAGTGAATAGGTTGCTTATGGGCAGACGTGTTCCACCGTAGGCCGCATCATCACTTACCATCAGGTGAGATAGCGGCCAAACGTCGACCCATTAAATGTAAAAAAAAACTACAGTTTTTTATTTATTTTTTTATTATATTGTTACGCGTTTTATATTCGAAGGGTTGCCTACTGTGCAATACACCCACTTTTCACAATGCATGTTGTAAGTCCCATGTAATAGGTGGTGAGTTTATTGCTATATACCGGTCATATTAACAGATTCCGTGCTACTACTGAGACATTTTCGAAAAACCGAGAAAAGCCCAGCAATACTTCGCCTGACCCGAGAATCGAACTTGAGACCCCTTGCCGTTGTACTTGCAACCACTCGGCCAACGAGGCAGTCATGCATTTAAGTTTATACATACGTTACATACGCTGAGTTATTTATTACAATTATTGTTTGTCTGTCCCTCTGTTTGTTCTGACTAATCTCTGGAATGGCCGGTCCGATTTAGACTGGAAATTCATTGGTAGGTAGTTTGATATACTAATAGGGTATAAAAAACACTCTACGATTAAAAGAAGTCGAGCAGATCAGGTGAAACTGAGAATAGAGTTTAATATTCTTAACTCCAATTACTTATTCACTAAGTTAATCGTAACTTACACAGTAATTAAATTATCAGTTTCCAAATAACAATAATAACATAATAATAATACATAAATCTCGAAGCAATTAATCAAAATAACAAACAAGAATTAATTGGTATACGGTTCAATTATTATAATAAAGCTGAGGACTTAGTGGTAATAGCGATTTTAGCAGTTTTGCCACGTGGGAGAGCCATGCTTCGGCACGAATAGCCCAGCTTGATTGGAGTGATACGACGGCCTCACAGAAAACTGAAACAAGCATGATCTAAATCTTGTGTTATGTGGCCTAATCCCCAGATCCTATAACCTAAAATCACTAACCACCAAAAGGCTTTACAGAAAATCGACGTGAAACAACGCTTGCTTTGTGTAACTTAGGTTAAGGAAGCCCAAAAACTCTTCCTAATCCCCTGTTTCCCCTACAACCCTTAAATTCCTATCTCCCAGGCAACGCACTTGTTACGCGGGGATTGTGCGGTCCATGGCCCTCTATGGGGCCCCGGTGTGGGCGCCAAATCTACGGCGACGACCAGCTCGTGCGCTGGTTTCATCCCAGAGGGTCATGGCCATTCGGATGATCCGTGGATACCGCACGATCTCCGGGGAGGCGGCTAACCTCCTTGCGGGATCACCGCCGTGGGATCTGGAGGCGAAAGTGCTCGCGCACGTATATAGCTTACGTGCGGAGGCGCATCGCCGGGGCGAAAGTCCACTGCCGCGCCAGATTAGTGCGTGGCGGGATGAGCTCCGGCGCGATCTCATGGCGGAATGGAAGCAACGACTATCGCAACCGAGGGCTGGGCTCGCTGTTATAGCAGCGGTAAGTCCCCTCTTTGAGGAGTGGCTAGAGAGGCGTCACGGCGTCCTCACCTACCGCCTGACGCAGGTGCTTACCGGACACGGAAGTTTCGGTAGGTTCCTGTTTCGGATTCGGCGGGAGGAAACGCCCGGGTGTCGGCATTGCGTAGATCACCCGGAGGACACGGTAGAGCATACAGTAGCGGTGTGCCCTGCATGGGCTGAGCACCGCCGTGTCCTTAGGGATGTGATCGGCGACGGTGACCTCTCGCGTTCGGCTTTGGTTCAGGCCATGATGCGGAGCGAGAGGGAATGGGACGCCGTCTCCTCCTTCTGCGAAGCAGTCATGCTAGCTAAGGAGGAGGCGGAGCGCGTGAGGGAACGATCCTCCTCACGCCCCAGCCGCCGCAGAAGACACTCCGGGCGTCGGGGATCGCGTGACGATCTCCGGCCACCGTAAGTGCGGGTCTGCGGATGGCGAGCAAGGGTAGCTCGCCGACTGACTAAAACCAGACCCGTAGGTACGGCGCATCGCGTTCCGCGCGCGCCTCAAAGAGCCAGACCACCACAGATGGGGCCCAGTAGGGCTGATGCCTGATCCGGAGCTGCGGACAACGTAAAAGGTTACCGGGGCTCCGGCTCAAAGCAGGAGAAGGAACGGGGTGGTTTTTAGTCAGTAAGAGTCTGACACTCCCTCCCGCCTCACCCAAGGCGGGAGAAGTCATTGGATGATTTTCCCCACTCAAAAAAAAAAAAAAAAAGGCAACGCACTTGTAATGCCTCTTGTGTTTCGGGTGTCCATGAGCGGCGGCGATTGCTTGACATCAGGTGATCCATCTACTCGTTTACCGGGCGTAAACCATAAAAAAACACACTTGTAACTCCTTGTAACAGACTTGTAACTCCTTTTGTGTTGCGGGTGCTCATAGGCACCATCGATAACTTACCAACAGGTGAAGCGTTTCCTCGTTTGCCCGTTTATCCCATTAAAAATCTAATCATTTATTGCATGTAATATTATATAAACCTTTAATCTAGTTTACACCATTACCAAGTACCTAAACCAATCCGCTCTCCGCTAATCGCTACCGCCCATCACCATACCTTAACCTTAACTTTAATCACACCTAACATAATTTCCAAGGCGTATCGAAACTCCTCCTAATCCTATCATTTGCTATCAAGGTGATGTTGTCTCACTCTAATATTAGCTGTCTCACTCTTGCACAGGTTAGTAATTTAGGTCAGATGGACTTGATGAGCCCATTGAAACTGATCACCAATCCTCCTTCCAAGGGTGGAGATTAAAGCAAAGACTCGTGTGTGTCTTTAGCCTTTTTTTGCGGGGGAAAAATCATCCAATTACTTCTCTCGCCTTGGGCGAGGTGAGAGGGAGTGTCAGACTCTTACTGACTAAAATCCATCCCGTTCCTACTCCTGCTTTTTGAGCCGGGGCCCCGGTAAACCCGCTAGGTAGTCCGCAGCTCCGGATCAGGCATCAGCCCTACTGGGCCCCATCTGGTGTCTAGTCGTTGATTCCGAATTCTATTATGGGCGGTTGACAATGAATCATAAATAAGTAATTTTTACTGCCACAATCACCAAAAATTACAGATTTGTATTTAAATCATTCTTTTAGGCAAACAATGCCTGTGTTTTAGGCAAACAGTGCCTGTGGAAACTGCCTTCTACAATAGACTGCATGATAAGCACAGTTAGTTCGATTACCGCACATAATTCTTTGTCTATATGTTGATCCACAAATTGTTGTTCCGGGTCTGGGTGTCATGTGTGTGTGAACTTGTATGTTTATAAACGCACCCATGACACAGGAGAAAATTCTAGTGTGGGGCAGCGTTTTTTAATAACAAAAGCAATCATGGTTTTTAGGATGCTTTTCTACCAGAGAAGTTCTATACTACTTTGCTGTATATGCATTTGGCTTTCACTAATCATATTAATTGGTACACATAGCTTAGCACTAGTGGAAACGGGCTCAACTAATACATTATTTTATATGTAAATATGCGTGCTACGAATGCGTGCTATGGATATGTGCTACGGATGGTTTTCCTACTATTGATACGTCGCATACTTGAGTTGCACATTTTCCTCGTGCAGCTACTTTGCGGCGGCACATCTTCATAGCACATCTCACTCGCACCGCTATACAGCTTAGTATCAGTACAAACGGTCACATAATTTCACAGCTTAGCTATTACATCATCGCAGCATAGCTACATAGCACATCTGTGGTTTAAAATTACCCTTAACATAATGTGCCTAATTGTATGAATGTGATACTCCAAATTCTCGGTGTACGTGTTTTAAAATGACCCCAAATTATGTTTGAACATTAATTTGTAAATATTTCACTCACATATTGAATTTCCAACCTCGAAAATGTATGTGAACCCAAGACGGAAAAATATCAAGAAAGATGATGCCAGACAAAAATGAGCCTTAGCTCTGCAGAATAGGGAGTTATTTTAAATGACAGTGATACCAGAAATGGTCTCTTAAACGTTTACAACAAAATATAAACCTTAACAGCCACCCATTAAGGCACATTTCGGAATGACGTCAAACTTTTTAATCTTCAGAAATTCCCAGAGAAGTTATGTAATAATCAACGTTGGCAGCCATTTAGTCAAATTCGAGCCTTTACTGCTTTAACATA